>NC_026744.1:2554456-2655247 GCF_000210295.1 Trypanosoma brucei gambiense DAL972 | reverse complement strand
TCCTTATCTTGGATCTTGGCCTTTACGTTCTCAATGGTGTCACTGGCTTCGACCTCCAGAGCAATGGTTTTACCGGTAAGAGTTTTCACGAAGATCTGCATACCACCTCGAAGACGAAGCACAAGATGCAGTGTCGACTCCTTCTGAATGTTGTAGTCCGCAAGCGTGCGGCCCTCCTCCAACTGTTTACCAGCAAAAATCAGTCGCTGCTGATCCGGAGGGATACCCTCCTTATCTTGGATCTTGGCCTTTACGTTCTCAATGGTGTCACTGGCTTCGACCTCCAGAGCAATGGTTTTACCGGTAAGAGTTTTCACGAAGATCTGCATACCACCTCGAAGACGAAGCACAAGATGCAGTGTCGACTCCTTCTGAATGTTGTAGTCCGCAAGCGTGCGGCCCTCCTCCAACTGTTTACCAGCAAAAATCAGTCGCTGCTGATCCGGAGGGATACCCTCCTTATCTTGGATCTTGGCCTTTACGTTCTCAATGGTGTCACTGGCTTCGACCTCCAGAGCAATGGTTTTACCGGTAAGAGTTTTCACGAAGATCTGCATTTTATCAATATAACAAACAGAAGTTGTCTTTTGTTGTGTTTTTTCGCTATTTTCTCTTAATTGTTAGCGGACACGGTTTTTTGTGTTAAAGGTGCATAATAAAGAATGTTTGTGGTTCAGTTTTTTCCAGTTTTTGTAGTATTTTTTTTGTTAAATTTATAGTATCATAATACGTTATTTTTTTTTGTGATTAAGTTGAGGCGAACATCTTGGCATATTTATTCTTTTCCTCTTGCATTAACCTTTTCTTTCCCTCAACGATAGACTGACGGATTTGTGCTATATCTTGTGGTTGTCCGCCCAGCTTTTCATAGGCTTCGAGTGATTTCGCTGCTTCATCGTAGTCACGGCTCCCACAAAGGGCTTTCGTTAGATGGTGATGGGCTTTTAAATTCTTTGCATTGATTTGTAGCACTGCTCGGGCATCGTGGGCAGCATCATCATTCTTCCCCAGGCGATATAGACAAAGGCTTCGGTTCAGTAGGGCGCTCACACGGAGAGAAGTTACCTCAGATTCGTTGGGGAGCAAATCTCTTCTGCCTTCAGTGAGGTCTGCACATTCGCTGTAGGCCTGAACAGCCGCCTTTATATCTCCTTCAGTAAAAAATTTGTTGCCTGCCTCTTTAGCTTCCTTAGCTTTGCAAACATCTCCTTCACTTATGCATTTTGTTTCGCTTTCACGTTGCATGGTCAGAGAAGCCATCTGAGCCCTGTCGGAGGCATCGTACTTTGTGGTAGGTGGGTTGGCGAGAAGTTCGTTGTATGTCGAAAGTGAACAGTCAACACGGCCCCACTCATCAAGAGCTGGGTCGTCATGGTTGGATAGGAGAAATGCGTCGCCTCGGATATCCCTCTGGGCGATTTTACTGGCACGACAGTTCAGTGGCAGATCTTTGAACCTCCCACTGTCATCAATGTAAAGTGACGTCCCGACGAACTTGTTGTCCCTCGCCGGCATTACTATCGGGACAATCTCAAATGATGTTTGCTCGAGGTACTCGGAGATGAGTTCGTTTTGTTGCTGCGCACTTACTTGAGGCGGGGCGGTATCATCTCCGCGATTCCCACTCTCACTTGCCTTCTGTACGAGATGTTTGGTCATCTCATTCTTTTGCTCTTGTGAAAGCAATTTTTGACGAAAATACTGTGTGATGGACCCACGGAACTCTTCATCGCTCCCTCCCGCAAACAGCAACTCCTTTGGCTCTCTAGTCTCCTCAACGGGAATGAAAACGTACTTAATAGGGCCCATGGTTGGTTCATGAAGCTCCGCGCTCTCACCGGTAGACATCACTTACCAAAAGGGACACTACAGGCTAGGGTTAGTAAAATTTTTGAGCAAAAATATGGAAAATAAAAGGATCAGCAGGACCATGTGAGTAAGGAGGCAACGTTCTACCAGTCCCAACGCCTCGTATATCGTCGTGTTGCCTGCTCCTAGACGCAAGTTAAAGGGGAGGCACACGTGCAGACACCACGCCGCGAACACCATAAGCCTCCAAAAGAACTTACTGCGGCCTGATAAATCAAGATGGAGTTCTCGCGTCGAAAAAGATACACTCGGCGATTCAAAGATACTCTCTCCACAACGGTTCGGGTTAGCACGCGTACAAACACAAAAAGGAACTCTGAAAAGCACCCCCACTTGGCACCGTTATGAACGAAAGTCACTTCACGAAAAACTTCCCTCAGTTATAACTTCGAAGTCAGTCCGAACAAACTGAAGCACCGAGGAACATACCACAAAAAAGGTATCTGGGCACCAAGGAAGCCGCACGCATCAATTTCGCTACGCTTCGCGTTCATTTGGCACAAATACCTGTGCACCGCAAAGGTCCCGAGGTAAGTGAGCAACGGGTACGTGCACTCTTGCTTACTGGCAGCCGAAAATTCCTCCCAATCTGCGGTGAAACCAGGTGCGAAGGAGAATGGAAAAGACGGCACATCCACCGTATAACGAGTGAAGCCTATAACAAAACATGAAGTTCACTCAAACAAGAAAACGTGCTCAAAACCAGCATTAAACCAACTGATTGAAAACACAGAATAACCTCAGCAGTGACACTTTTCTTAACTCAATCATTTCCCTCCTTCTCCCATCACTTCCGCCCGAATCCAGAAGCTATCTTGTAGTCAGAACCGCGATGGCCCCACGACGTTCCTATGAAAGGCAGCGGCGCGCTTTCAGCCACAAGGCGTTCGATGCTTTGATGCTTTTCCCACTCCCAGCGCTTTTTAACTCGGTACCATGCAAACCCCGCGTTTTCGACGTTATTGTCGGCAAACATAGCGCTAACATTGAAATCACGGCGCTGCAAGAAGCCCAAATAATAGTTAGCGTACGTGCACTCCATAACGATGGGCCACGCCGCGGGACTGCAGTGTGGCGCTAGTTGCTGAGCATGCAGCATCTCCGTCTTAACAATGCACATAACATCGTACAGAAGTCTCCGGACAGCACGATCCCTTGCCGCCAGCGATATGTTTCGCAGAAGAGCGAGGTTCACATGATTGTCCGCACAAAGATCAGCAGGGAGCATAGTGAAACCAATACGCGCATACTTCTTCCAGAACATCACACAGTGTTGTGTAAGACCAATGGCCCGTCCAATATGCTGCATTAAGTGCCCTGCGTTTTCGTCCTTTACTTGCGCAACTTCCAGAAGCGAGTTAAAGAAATAGCCATAATAACGATCAAAGTGGTCAAAAAGTTGTTTGACATTTCCTGGCTGCTGGATGACGCGCAACCTTGCTTCACTGAAACCGCGTACAAATGCCTTTGTCATGTGCGGGTTTTGCTCCACAACAGCTGCGAACGGGCGCAGCACGGGATGGGAGTCAGTGAACTGACCAGCAGGCATACTCCGCTTTTCCATGATTTGACTAACCGACTCCTTCCAAAACAAAAGTTTCATCCCGGCGCCCGTCGTTTTCACACCTCGCTGAGAATGTACGTCGAGCATTGTCCAACGAGCCTTGTTTAAGTACATCGCCAGAAGCCACATAGCGTAGTAATTGCGCCGTAATCTCTGCTCTGGGAAAGCCAACTCGCCAATACGAAAATGGTAGAGGTCGTGCTCCTGCAGCTCTTCTTCCATCTTCAAATAATCTTCCTCAGATGCGTGGGGGGTCGAAGAAGCCCGCTCCGCTTTGTCTGATGTGGCTGTGGTGATGCGCCTCCACATCTCCTCCTTTGAAAGGGCATTTCGGGGGACGGCACGATAGTAGTCTTCGGCCTCCTTCGCACGCGATTGCCCCTCGGGACCTCCAAGATCGCGTGCAGAATTCGTCGTCTCATTCCGAGCAAGGGTTGCCGGGTAGTTCGCGGCCGCCTCCCGTGGCAACGAAGTGACCCTACGGGGGAGTGACGATGAAGAGGCCATCCCTGCAGTCGCATGGCCAACGCCGTCATGTCCACCTTTCGGCGTTGCCGATGATCCCGATGTCGATACAACATTCCGTGGCGACGGAAGTTTCCCGGTTTTGGCAATCTCGGCCATGTGCTGCGCTTTCACAGCCTGGATAGTGGGATCTGCCTCACCACAAGGAAACACTTTGGAGCCGCCCACACGTTTCCCTTGGTCCTCACCCCCTACTTTAACAAACGCGGAAATAGACCCGCCATACTCGCCAAAGCCCCGCAACTCTGCACTGATGCCATCATCGTCCGGCAGGCGGATGCCACCACCACCACCACCAAACAACCTTGCGGTTGACCTCAGAGCCACTCCACGCCCAAGCAAGAAAGAACGGCGCAACATCAAGAGCAGTGACAAACCGCAGCGGCACCGGACAATTACCTAATTCCCAGCCAAGCATTCACCAGTGAATAATTGGAACGTAAAATGCGGGGGGGGGGGAAGAGAAAACATGAAACACCTAGAAAGCAAACCGGAGACGGAGGTGAAGCAGACAGCCTGTTTAGGTACACAGTTACTTGACACTTTCATATAGCCAGCACAGGATTTTCATACCTTGCTTCCTATCGTAATGGACGTAAGCACACGCGAGGCCCGAGAAAGCCATCCCACGAACAGCTGGTGGCCTTTATCGACCTCATATACTCATAGAGCGTGCCCAGTGGAGTAGCCAACATCGCCGAGGGGGTCGGCCACAGAACCAGGCGCCACCGTGGAGTAAGTTGTCCAGCTAAGCCTACACACACCAATTCAAAAGAGAATTTACGAGGCCACTCCTCTGCCCCAGAACGGTGGAGCAACATTAAGTGCACATTAACGGAATATCCACTTCACCCACTAAGGAAATGGCACGTATCAGTTGCTTCCATATACCTGTAACGGTTTGATGCGTTCCCGCTGCGTTTTGCGCCAGTTGGTGGCGCCTTCCGACGATTTCGGGGGTTGGGACTCCTGGGGCAACCACGACTTGCTTACCTTCGTCTACAATCCAGGGAGTTATTCCGTACGGGTAGTTCGCTCGGCTTTCGAAGATGCAAGATACGTCGCCTCTGCGGACAGGAGCGGGTCGTGGGAAGTAACTCTATACGGGTGGGATTTAGAGCCATTCAGTACCACACACACACACACACACACACACACACACACACAATTACCCTCCCCTTGTCGATGATTACAACAAGGGGAAAACCGGAAGAAGCACGGTAAGATAGAATTGTTGTAGAAGGAACAACCAGCAGTACGATTCAGAGTGGAAACCACAAAAATTTACCCAAACCAAGGTTATTAAACGGATATGACTGGGTTAGCAACCGTACGAGTTCATGCTGCTTCCCCCTTCCAGGCCTCTGTGTTGTCAATAGATCCGTAGTGCGCATACATAGTTGTGGCTGCTCGGAGTTGTGTGCCGACCGGCTTTCTCTACGCCATTAAAGCGCTGACAACAACATCTGGCTCCATTACTTTCAAATCCTGGTAAGTTTGCCCTGCCCCAACGAAAACAATCGGCTGACCCAGTTCGTATACCATCGAGACGGCGGCACCCACCTTATCGTCGATGGTGTCAAACTTTGTAAGTACAATCCCATCAATGCCACGTGGCACGCTTCCAACAGGCACAAAATCAACAAGACACTGATTAAAGCGCCGAAGCTGGTCCACACCAGTGTTTCCCACCAGGGCCTCGCCAACAAACAGAACCAGATCAGGCTGGTTATCATGAATGAGTTTCGCAAGAGCACGCATGCGAGACTCGTGATCTTGCATCCTTCCCGCGGTGTCGATCATCACCACATCGCAGCCATCACGAGTAGCTCGTGATATAGCCGCCGCTGCAACTGCAGATGGGTCAGTCCCATACCCCATTTGGAAGACGTCCACGCCCAGGCAGCGCCCATGTACCTCCAACTGCTCCACTGCACCGTGGCGAAACGTGTCACCTGCAGCGATCATGACAGTGTGGCCATTCTGCTGGAGCCAGTATGTTATCTTGGCAAGGGTTGTTGACTTACCGACGCCATTTACACCGCAGAGCACAATGGAGTATGGCTTATTTCGCCCCCTCGATGATGCTACCGCACGCAGGATGTTTATCTCATGTTTTGGCTGAAGTATGCGACGGAGTGCAGAGATCATGGCGGCTTCAATGCATTGATGCAGGGACTCAAAGGTTCCAAGAACCTTTCCGGTCAGCGACGCTTCTACAGACTTGCATACGTGCTCAGCCACCTCCACAGCAACATTTTTGGTAATAAGTTTCTCACGTAGGCCGGGTATGACATTGTTAAAGTCTTGACTGTCCAATTCACGTCGACCAACATAAGAACGAAGCCAATTGGCCAGGAGACCCCTTTGCTGACCCTCCCACTCCTTCTCCCGTACCGGAGCCACACTGCCATTAGGTAACCGTTTGATAAAGGCCGCTCTCTGCAACGCAGTCTGTACTTCAAGTTCTTCTTCGGTTGGTCTGGTTCCCTGCCCCCGCTGCTCTTCCACAGCGCTGTCGGCCGATGGTTCATCCCAGCGGGTGGCGCGCTTCACCTGCTTGCTTCGTTTCTGGGAGGTTGCAGTTGTAGACTTGGATCCAGCTAGTTTCTTACCTTTTCGACCAATAACATGGCCCGTTTTGGTAACGAATGTATCAGGCCCTTGATAGGCTCCTGAGGCGGCACCGGCAGCACTGCACTCACCTTCACCTTGCGGCTCCCCGTCTGCTGCATCTTCCAACAAATCCTCATCCTCCTCTTCCCCCTCGGTGTCACCGTTACTAATTTGATCGCCGCCACCCAATGCATCAACACCAGGAACACCGGCATCAAGCATCGAAAGAGTCTCCGCGTATTCAGCTGAAAAGTCGTATTCCACAAGCACATTGTCTCGCACCCGTCCGTACTTCTTGACAAAACACCTAGCAATGGTCCGTAGAAAGGCACACATCTGCGGGTACGAAACAAACTTCGGGTGTATTGCCACAACAAAGAAATGTGCATCGTTTTCCAACATCCAATGAACTTTGTAATCACCAATTACGGTCTCGTGCATACCAGCGCGATCCTCAAGAAGAAACTCCTGGACGACCTGATTAATTATTGAGCATTTTCTAGAAACATCTGAACTTCGCTCCCACAGCACAATCCCCCCATTACTAACTATCGAAAGCGTGTCGATCATCCCCTACCTAGAAATATTGATAAAAGCGCTTCTCAAAACCAAGAACTTCGATCAAACGAAGGGCAACCAACCAATAAAAGGGGCGGAAAAGGGTAAATATGAAGAATAAACGAACCGTAAAGACCACATGCCAACATCAAGATCTGTAAAACCCTTTGTGCACTTATGCTTGAGTTGCATGAAGGAGTTTCCTCTCCTGTACTTCCACCCGGTCCAAGCATTGGCTCCCCACTGTCAGCACATCCCCTTCTTCAAAAAAAGGAATATATTTTTTGCTGGAGCAGCGGATCCACAGACCACGCGTGCTGATTTAGTCAAATCCATTGAAGCCTGTTAAGACAAACGCGTCATAGAACGACTTTTTATGCAGTTGGTGACACCAATTCCATGCTGAGGTTAGTCTCCCATCGATGCAGTTCCCTCCATCGTCGCCCGAGCCGTCAAAAGCGTGCCGAAAAAAATCTGATAGTATCGTCATTCGAAGTTCAGGAAAGGAACTGTACTTAGAACGCAGAAAGTTACGGACACCCGGATGTTCCTCTTTGGCATCGGGGGAAAATATTTTCTCAAGCGCCATCATGACATGCATTATAGGCTGCACTATACGGGGAATCACGGTATACTTGTCGATAAACACCAGGGGGTTAGGGACATCCCGATCTCCTAGGTGAATAACCTTAATCCCAATCCAACGACCCAGCTGATGTTCTGTCTCATTCACAACCCTTGACATACGAGCGTAACTTTTACGCGCATGACACAACCGATGATACCCCTGCCCAGTATTCACGAGGGAGTATTGCCCACTCCCGTCGATGAGCATATCGTCCTCTGATACCTGCCAAAACTCAAAGATGCTCTGCTGCACCTTTATCCACAGGGAAAGAGACTCGATTACGTAGGCACATTGAACACTGTGTTCGTGTGTAAGCAACGATCCATCAACGCCTTGCTGAATAGCCAGATTGTATTTACAGTTTTTGTCTAATGGACAAAACTCTTCACTAATTATATTACGCATCCACACTAGGGGCCGAATATTACTTTCGAGGAACTGATGAACATCGTCAATGGAACGCAGACAACGCTCAACAGTTGAGCTCTCGGCACCTCCATAACGTCCCAGGAGTCGGTCAAAGGCGGTGACCTTGTTCTTATCGAAAGAATTCAAATATTCCCCAAGGTCAGGATCTCTCAGCATCGCTTCGGCTCCAACACGTTGCAATTCCCCTCCAACCGTCTTCACAGGAATTATGAGACTGTGGCATATCTCTAGCCGCTGTTGGACCGTTGGCTTCCGCAGGTCCTGGAGGAGCATGGTTAACTTCCCGAATTCACTTCTATTGCTGAAGGGGTTTAGCCGCTTGTGGCGCCGAAATATCTCGAAGAGTGAGGGAAGTATCTTCAGCGTCATCTGCGTGGAGGCTCTGCCACTTGCAATTCCCTCCTTCATCTCACGTGGAACTCTGCCGGAGGCAACGTACAGACCCAATACCGTATCGAAGAGCTCGCGGATGCAGCGGCACATTCGGTCATCGCGGGCACTCAGTCGACGTATATCGTCGACGTCGTCGGTGTACTCGCTAACATTTAACGCAGCAATGAGAAGTTGTAACTCCTCACGCTCTTCGTCACTTAGACGAAGTAAGACACTCTCGTAGCGCATTTGCTGGCGGAAGTTCGCACGATTTGTCTGGACAAGTGGTGCAACAAAGACTAACCACTAACCCAAGGAAAGCATACGACGAGGAATATTAGTGGGTCAATATCAATGTATAGCAAACCGGAAAAGGGGGGGAAACGCAACGGGGCATTAATTAGATTCACGCGAAGTAGAAGCATTCGCTACCAATTTACATGATTTAACAGCGTCAAACTTCAAAAATTAAAGGTCGAGACTAGCACAGAGAAGCAACAGGCGCCTTGACCGGAGCAAAGAGCACGGCAGCAGCAACGAAGTTAGGTTAGTGGGCCCTCCCTGGGTCGGCTATACACACTGAAACTTTCTTGGAGGGGAAAAGGAGGGGAGGGGGGGGGACCCGCGCACTTCGAACGGCAACAACACGCATCAAAAATCAAAAAGGGACTCAGGTCGCATCAGTTGTAGAAACACCTCACATCAGCCGCCTCATTCAAGCACGAAGCCAATGGCCCGATAACTAATCAATAATCCATTACGGTTGTGCCCCCGTAGCGTCTGACACCAAGTGCCTTTCCCAACACAGCGGTACCATAAATGAAGCAGCCCCCCACCACATCACTGAGGGATGCAATACAAATTGCCCAAGTGTCGTCGAGCACATACCCTACAACATTACACTTCCAACAGAGCCACGCCAAACGGTGGCGACGGCGGCACATTCGACTAATTTCCCAAAGGGACCTACGGCCACATTTGGTATAAACACTGGAAACACCGACAGCTCAAACATTTCCATATGAACAGATCCACATTCATGCTGCGGTGGTGCGGAACAGAAGATTGTAATTATATTTTTCCGCACACAGAGAAACATTCCTCGTCTTCACCTCAGACGAGGCCGCAAACACTCCATCTTCGATATCCCAAGAGTAATGCCCCTTTTCAGCGTTGCCCAGCGGTATCACTACCGAACCCCGAGAATCCGCGAAGGAATACTAAAGCAACAGTTCAGCAGTGCTATTCCATTGGCACTAAATTAGTGCTGCATCCCCCTCCCTTAAAATACACGTGAGCCCTCCGTGTCTGTCTTACCCTCAAAAAGGCAAGACAAAGCAGATATTAGAACGACCGAAGAGAGGTGTTCAGCGACCCAAAGCGGCGCAACATGCAAAAAGAGTACCCTTAGGGACGTAAAAAGCAAACACTCAAAAACGTTCGAGTGGGCGCGCAGCAAACATGTTAGTCAAGACAGGGGGATGTCCTCGCAAGGTTTGAGAACCACTCCGCGCTGCATTGCCTTAAAGCGACGTAAGGCCAGGGTGCAAACTTCTGGATATCGTTTGAGATTAGAAGATATCTTCCACTCCGTTGGACCATGGGCAGAGTTGCATACAAGGCTGCATCCATTGAAAAGTATCTCCATCATGTGGCACAAACCGCAAAAGCGGCAGCCTTTACTTGCAAACCTTCTTGCCGCAGAGTAGCGAGAATGGTATTTGGAGGCGCACTGCTGCCTTTTTTCAGCCGCCACCTGGTCATCAGTTTCAGTGGACGTTTCCCCTTTTGTTACGTCATCAGCATTCCTTGCTCGCTTCCGGGTGTGGGAAGGCTCGGTAGCCATGGGATTCGCGACATCGGCTGTAGCGGCAGTGTCAACGCCTGTGGTTTCACCTTTCTGGGTGGCACTACCCTTGAGAGTCAACGTCCCAGAGGGGCACGAATGGCGAGGACAGACCGACGACAGAACGAATTGGCAGATATGCGGGAACGCATAGGGCGTACTTCCGCAGGCCTGATCCAAACACTTCACCATTTTAATTGTATTGACCGCAACGGAACTCAAATTCTTTTCAGCCATGCCCAGCAAATCTCCGAGAATTGCGTATTCTGGTGACCTTACGTACGCCATATAGCTCATTGCTGTCCTCGTAATCACCTTTTGGTTCTCCGGGGTCATTCCCTTCCAGTTCAAGAGTAACTTTCGAAGTGAAAACAGCTCGTACAAGACGTATATCTCCGGGTATTTTCCATACTCAAGACCAATGACCTTCTTCTTCTGCAGATCCGTGAAATTCTCACGGAACTTCTGGAGGGTGACAAGTAGTGCTTCGTTTGAACTGTCAAGGAAGAACACACGCAACAGTACCTCTAAAGAAGAAAGAAACGCCGTCAACTCGTGCTCCGTTCCAAATGAGTGGGGCACGTTGCGACTGGCTCCCGTCCTCCCGCATTTCGCCACTTCGTCCACCAGTAAGTTAGCGTCGCAGTCGATCTTCCTTAAAAATGCAGATTGATTCCCCTGGCTTCCAACGAGGCCACATCGCCGCCGGGCTTCTTGCTCCCAATGGTGAAAGTCGTATGAGTCAACTGATGTTGGCACCACATACCCATTCTGTCTTTGTCTGATTGCTTCCTTCATACAGTAAGCACCAAACGATGACTCCATCCCCGTAAGAGAGGGTCACACTAGCCACACGCAACAGCAACTTAAAAGGAGGCGCAGGAGAGTGAGCAAACAGAAATAAGGTAGGGGTGAATAGAGATATCTAAACCCTTCTATGATGTTTTCAACCTGGTGAAAGAAAGAGTGTCACCTCCTATAAGTTGGATATACAAAGCATGCGTATAAGGTTTCGAAAAAAGTAAGTTGTTTGGGAAGATGAAGAAGGACTTCATGAGGCGCATTCGTTCAAACCGCAGGAAAAGTTATCGCTTCCCGGCTGGGTGAGAAATGTGCCACAAAGCAGCCAAACGCTAACAAACGTACTGATCTGCATGTGTCAGTTCCTCAATTCATCAGTCATACCACGCGCATGGGGAAAAGCAACGTTGGCTCGAGGTGCTGGGCTATTTCGCTGTCTCTCATTTTACAGAGCTAGGGGACCCACACTAAACCCGCTCCAAGAAAGGGAGAGAATCTCTACGAACAGTTGGGAATACCTCTGCACGGTGGTAAGAAAGCTGTTTGGTGCACATGAATGCAAACACGGCTAGAACAGAGAAATTGATCATGTAGCACAAAAAACAACAAAAGCCGCCTGCAACACGGAAAATACACGGACACTAAGCGTGAGCCTGGTGCTAGTCTGCAAAGCACACGAGCAAAACAACTGGATGCAGACCCCACTGGTAAAATAAACCCTCAGTTAGATCGCGCATACGTCTTAGCCATGCTTTCAACATAAGTCATTAGCGCTTGCGGCAACACCATAGTAAACCTAGTTGGACCATTTTGACGCTGACACGACCCCATAGGAAGGCACAAAGCAACCCTCTTACAGTTTAGATGTTACTGTGACGATAGTCCCCCCCCCCTCCGGAACTGCAAGTGCGGTATGGGCAGTTGGAGAGCAGACTTCACAATAATTACGAAAAACACATACCCAAATGTGCACCGAACTCCAACACATAGTTAACATAACCCCATGTGCACAAGTGCTTTAAATCTGTGAGGACTAATGCTTGAGTATTGTTGCCCATTCATGGGTGCGCCCACCCGACGGGGCACACGGCTGTGCGCCGCAACGCCGTTTCTATGGTACCACCACTGCGCAAAGTTGTGGTATCAGAGAGCATGTATTCCTCTGTAGGCTACAACGATCTCCCGAAGTCTGAAGCACTAAAGCAAAAGGCATACTTGGGACTACTGATAAATAGAAGCACTCAATAAGTTGCCCTAAACGAGTAACAAATCATGAAAAACGCGGCACGACACAGCCGGTGACGTCCACCAGAACCGCGCAAATGCCTCGGACGAGACGATCTTTTGCACGTAATCACGCGTCACATTGTCTAATAACCTTCTTTAGAAAAGTGTCCACCAACTAGAAAGGGAAGAAAACTCCGTTTACACCAGGCCATATAAAACGCTCACCGCAAATGAAAAATTACCTTTTTGCAACTAGGAAGGGTGACATTAAAGCGGAAGACGGTCTCTTTTCACCAGTGGCCCATTCAGAGGCTGAAGTACTTCCTTTAAAAAGAAAAAGGAAAAAGAGAACTGTCCGATCGGCAGACTCCCTCTAGTTTGCTAAACAGAAAACTTTTCTTCTTTCCTCCTTGCAGGTGTCTTTGTACATAAATACATAGTTACGAATATCTTTATTTGAATACGAACTCCTTCGATTCTACAGCTTCTTGTCAACATTTTCCTTCCTCTTCCCAGCTCTTTTTTTTCTTTTTGTTTCATTTGCTTAGATATGTTCATCTTCACTTTGCCGTATATTTTTCCCCTGTATACATACCCTGGAAACTCCCCTGAACAGGTAAAGAAGTTGAATATCTTCGCTGACTTCATTTCAGTTATCGCTGAGCAAAGCTGAGCATGAGGCAGCAAAACTCATCGTACGACATGAAATTTTCGTCGCTCTTCGCAAACTTCTTCATTTCGCTCTCTATCTCAGCGTCAGTTGGTTCAAGGCCATAATGCTCGAGTCCTTTGTAGAATTTCTTTACTTCCCCAATGGGTAGATAGCCAGTGCGCTCCACGTCCAGTGAGTCGAACAGTTCTTGGAGCTTGTTATCCGTAATCGCTAGGCCCCCAATGTTGTTTTCAATCTCCTCAACAGTGAGGTGGCGATTATTGTTGTGTCCAGGAATGAGACTTTGTTGCATCTTGAATGTTTGCTTTGGAAGAGTTTGAGTCGCTTGTGTGTGCTCGTAACTTCTTTTCGGGTGAAACCTTCTTTATTTAAATGTGGGGAGAAAGGTGGAGAAAACACAGGGCATCAGCAAGCACGAAAAAATACATCAAACGCTAATGCAAACAAAAAAATCAAAGAAGGGGAATGGGGAAGGAGAAATAAGAACATAACTTCAACCCTCTGGCAGAAGCGCAGCTGCACGTTGTTCCAGCAATTTCGTCCGCGCTTCAACAGCCCTCAGTTCCTCTTTTGTCAGCATGTCTTTTCGCTGACATTCGTTGAACTTGGCCAACTCCTTTGCGCGAAGCGTTTCGTCTAGTAACAACATTTTCGCATGATCCAACTTTGCCTTTGCTTCCATTGCCAATCGGTTCCTTACCAGGCGCCTAAACAAGCCTACCTTTGTTTCGTAGCATCTTAACACAGCATCAGACCTTATGTCGGTGGGGCAAATACCAAGAACGTCAAATGCATTTTGGGATGCAATGATGCGCCGAGCTTCAACCTCTACTTCATCTGCCAACACAAGTGACATTGTTCTTTTTTTTTTTCGAAAAAAAAAAAGTAGAGAGAAGAGATGAAGAAGGGGTCAAGAAGTGGGAAAAAGAATCGATGAACTCGAGCTTTAATATTATTGTATAAGCAAACTTGTTCCGTGATATACATGCTCCTTCGCCGCCCATTACTTCACCACAAACAAATTCATGGAAATGGTAGGTCAGAACATCGCAAACCTGTCACTGACAGTCGGAATGGCTGCGGACTACATCCATGGACACAAGAGCCCCGAGATGCAGCTGCAGCTTTTTGGTGTAGGTGCACTTAAATGTCTCAGGGTTAACAACCCACTGAACAACTGTGCCATCGGTAGCACATGCAACAACGATAATAGCCGAAGATTCAGGTGGCGATGCGAGAACACAGACAGAAGTAAAAGTATTCATAAAGGTCATACAGTGCCTCCGGACGATAAACGTTTCACATACGAACACCCTCTTTAGCTGACACACGGATGAGACACTAAGCGTCTCGTCCTCACCCGCACTGACAATCCACTGTGAGTCGTTAGAGAATCGCAAGGCTGTGAGAACTGAATGATGTGCATCATCAATCCGTCCGATCTGCTCTAAACGAACAGCTCCTACCGCATGGTTAGACGCTATACCACTAATCTGGGGTTTATATAAACAGATTGTCGGGGTATCACGTGCAATACCTATGAGCCCAGTTCTCCACGACACCTCAAAAGCATGAATGTCCTGTCCGTGGAAAAAGTCTATTCTTGATAGCAAGGTGCCAACTAGAGGATCCCAGTGCAGAACTAGTCCATCGTCACCGGTACTAAACAACTCTAATCCGCGGCCGTCCATTATTGTAAACTTAACAAAACGAACCCAATCTGTGTGACCAGCAAGGTAATGCACTGGGCTCATATCGCGTGACCATACCGTAACAATTGCATTTGCTCCACCTGTGGCCAAGCAGCTTCCATCGGGTGTAACCGCAATACCGAGAATGCTATTAGTGTACTCGCTTAAGGTATAAATTTTCTCCAACTCCAACTTGCCGGAAAACATCGCCACACCAGCACTATAACCAACGACTACATTATTTCCAGTTGTAGCAACACCAAATATCTCCCCCGTATCAGGAACGGAAGATAAATTTTGCCGTTCTAGTGCGCAACCCTCGCATGATATTCCCTGAACGGCATCACGCGAAGCGACAACAAGAACCTCAGAAGATACCATAAACTGTGCAGCCAATGCTGCACAGTAATGATTCAATCGGCCTTGCAGCACCAACGAACCTACAAGCTGTGCTGCACATTTTTTGCTAATTTTTCCCCCAATATGTGTAACCGACCCGCTTCGTAAAGTGTATTTGTTAATCGTGTCGAGAAAATCTAGCATATGATTGCATCAGCCCCTATCCTCTTCTCGATTTTTTAAAAAAAATCCTCCTTCTTACAAACCGGTTGCCAAAAGCTTATAAGTTATTCCACAGAAGAAAACGGAAAGGAAAGACATTATACACAAATACATAGATACCGCAGCGATTTTCGCAAATTCATATCTGGAACTCTCATCATCAACAACACGTCAGATGCATCATTCTTTTTCCACCTTCCGGGGAAAAGCGTGTGCACCAAAAAACCTGTTGTCTACACATTTGAAAACAAAGGAATTTTCAGCGCCAAAAGAAAAGCCTTTTCGCTAAGGGTTTCGACTCTGTAGTTCTTCCAGAAGCAAGAGATACGCTATCTGAAGGAACTTGAACTCCCATTATTTTTCTCTCCTGCAACGCAACGTAAGGTTTATACCTAAAATTAGTTCCGTCTATGCTTGGCATATTGAATTGCCTTATAACAGATTCATCTGTCACCTTCCACCCGTACAAAGGGCACGGTTCCCCGGTTAAGTATGGATGCACGCTTGGGTTTGGGGGTTTGCCTCCCCGAAAGTAAAGCTTCACCCCACTCTTATGCCAAACGCCTTGAATCATCATCCCCAAAACTCGCGGCACGTGGCTGGGGCTCCTTTTGAGATTTCCGCGGAGTCTGGAAAGCGGGTGAGTGCGGTGGAGACCGATTCCATAGCCAGTACCGTCCGCACCATTATCCATCCACTCGGGCCAACTATTTTTGCGGTACCGCTGGCCCACAGAATCGTGTCGTCCCCTGTCTTGATCATATGGAGTGTCGTGAAATGGTTTCACAAATGGGTAGACACTAGGGGCGTTGTGATAAACGCCGCGGCGGCAAGCACAACTACAGCGTAGCATTTCTAATGTGGTTACTTACAAATCAGTATTTGGACATATATATATATGTATGTATATATGCATCCATGTTATATGAACATATATAATTTTTGCTCGGTAAAGTGTACCGGTAGGCAGGCATGCGAATGAGAAAGATCACGCAAAAAAGTAGAAATCGACGATATCATTCACCAATATTGTGATGGTAAAATCACATCAGTTGCGCAGATCTTCGCAAAATGGGAAATATATTCAAATCAGCCCATGTTTATCTTCATATCACATATGTATTACCAAATAGCCATTGTTATTTAGTATAAGTAACAATAACGCGCGACTCCGCAAAAAGGAAAGAAAATAAACACTCAATCTCACTTTGTCTTGTTTTCGAATATAATATTACAGGGCAAAACAAATAAAAAATAAAATGATAACAATAACGACGTTTCAGCTTTATGTGGACGAGCGATATCGTTAATAGTTCGCTGAATAGATTTAGTGCAACTCACCATTGTCATTTAAAGGGGTGAAAAACTGAATCGTCTAAACGCGGGAAAATCGATGGAGAAACCACTTTGCGACCAACAATCGGGTTTGTAAGCCGGTCTAGCCTAGTGAAAGACACCGAAAACCGAAATCTTTGGGTAGAAGTGGCGTTAATTGTAAAATCAGTAACATTACGGATCATCCAAGAGCCAATAATGGGGTCCACAAAGGCACCTACAATCACGTCTTGAGGATTGCCCACAGCGCCGACCTGGGATATCACAAAACTGTAGTTCAGCCCCACGTAAACATTCCGGCACCTCCTTTCTATGAGATCATAGGGTTCAGGTGCGATGTCATCAAAATCCAATCCCCTAAGTGGCAACCAGCTTGACGTGTCGTTAGTGTGTGCGTCTGCAGTTTTTGCTATGTGGTCGATTGGATTCGTATCATCGAAGTCTCGTAGTGTTAAGGTATCAATACCCAAAATGCTGCGTAAAAGCTTGCCCGTTCCGTTTTGACGACATATGTCCCGTAACTCCCTCTCAGACATTTGAACTGTGCAACCACCACCTATCACACTGTGTAAAAATCCAACTTTCCTATACCTACGGTTAAAGCAAGAGGCCCCGGTCCCCGGGACAGAAAATCCTGAAACCCTCTCAGCGATACCAACCTTACCACCTTCCTCGACGAGTGCACCCGCCCGTATCCGGGAACCACACAAGTACCCAATATTTCCTGAAAAATAGTTAAGAGGGGGGCGGGTACCTGCCTTGAAAAACTCCATCTGAAACAGCAAGGAAACAATAGCATTCGTATTCAAGTGGCGAGTATACAACCGCGACGTTGCATTTACTATAAACAAGTGTGCTCCTTCAGAACTGTACAGAATAGAATGCTGAGCTCGGACGACAGCCCTTTCGCATATGCCATTCTTAACCGCGCTATTCAACTCCCGTGGAAGACTCGATTCGGGACCGATGTCGGCTAGGATTTCACCCGTCACATCATCAATAACCTGGAGAATTATGGGAATAAGCCCCCTGGGGTTTGTATTCCCTTCACTCCCCAAAAGCAAGTCCGCAAACGACGTCGTTGGGAAATGAGCACAAATTCTTTCTCCGGAATAAATACATGTTGTAGAATCTATCGGTTTCATAAAACGGATCTGCTTTGAATTTGGCACGCAGTACCCGTCCCAACTGGAGGAGGGAATGCTAAGAAAGCCGGCATTTCTTAACCCATGCACCGAGTCAGATGACTCCGTCTTTTTGAAAGCGTTCACTATACCATTCACCTCGTATGACTTCGGGTTGCTAGAGCCAAGACGATTGTGACGGTGTGCCCCAAAAGGGTTCGAAACCTTTTCTGGAAGGGTGAAAAAGGGGCTCATGTCGCCCACGTTGTTTGACTTAATGATACACAAAGCACGGTGCCCAATAATAGATTTATTAATATAGCCCCTTTCTCCCACAGTAGTCTTTGTGGGGGTGAAACTTTGTTGGCAACGTTCCAGCGTATGGTTGGTCCAACCTTCCCTCAAACAAAAGTGGAACTTGTTTCGCTCGCTTGCACTACAGTCATCATCGCAACAACAATTTGGGTCACACGACCCCCAAGTGTCATCACAGGCACACCTTCCAAGGTAGGGAGACGAAAGCACGCGCGCGGGTGGCTGTTTCAACGGTACATCATCCCATTGGATCGGATACGTCACAGGCCTTTCCGCGACCGCGCAAAGGATAGTAGATACTGCAGCAACATACACGCGGATCATAACTTCAGGAAAGGCTGGAAGGAATATATATTATAATTAAGTCTCCTCTAGCGATTAAGTGAATACAAGTGAGGACCGAAAACAGTGGTGGACAATAGGAGGTGTAAATGACAAAAAAGCGGATGCTCACAACAACCTCACCAAGCACGAACGACAACAAACGGGATACTCGGGACTATCGCTATGAACGGAAACTGGAAGAAAGTAATGAAAACGCAACACCAGCAACGCGAACGACCCACAAACACCGAGTCCTTCCTCGGGGCGCCCCAACGCCGGGCTGCACATTTTCTCCCACCAGCCTACCAACCCATCCCCGGAGAAACCTCCCGCACGTGGACCATCGCTGCCGCACACCCTTCAGGGAGGAAGCCCCACCACCATACCTCTGAGCCTCGCCAGAGCAGGGGAGCCTGATCCAGTAAGTCCCCCGCCCACTCACACATAGGTGCCACCGGCGCGATAAACCTACGAACTTTTACGCCGGTAGCACCAGAATCCACAGAAAAGACAAAATGGTTAACACCGCGCCGCGCCCTCACTACATTACCGGCCCCAGCGCCCCTTCCGTCCGACCTTCACTACAGAAACCAACGGTAAAAACGTTGCTACGGTTCGCGCGAGCACACCATCCTCCTTCCCAAAAGCCTTACCCCTTGATGCAAAGGTAGCACCGCGAACGAGGCAGTGAAATGCAACCGGAACAACGAAGAGCAGCAAAGAACTGCAGGCAGCGTCCCAACCAACCCAAACGGTCTCGGCAAGTGACATCTGTCCAACGCTCAAGTGCCAATAACCCCCACCGCAGCCGGAACCCGGTTGACGGGCGGGGTGACCGAAAAAAAAAAAAAAACACGGCGACTGCCCTATAAACTGAAATCTAGATGCCATATTCCATTCTAATCTCAGCGGCTACGGCTGCGCGCAGAAAACAACTTTCTAGCGACGCCACGCCGAACGGTGGCAACGCAGGAGGGAACTCACCGTAGCAACGACTTGGGCACCACGACCCACAGGATCAAGCAGCGCGACACCATCGGGTAGCCTTAACTTCGTTCAATTTTCGATATCTGTGTAATTGCGGGCCGCCTTCCATCTTCTTCCCCTTGGTATTCTTTTTGTTTTCGAGGTGCGGCAGACGGCCTTCAGCTCTAGCAAAGCATAGTCTGCTTCCAGGACGTGCTTGAACCCTACGGGTAAGCTGAAGCTGCAGGAGCCCATTTACACTACCTTGGGTCGGTGCTAGGGAGAACCCCTCAAAGAAGAATCTTTCTTAGTATGATTGCGCGGGTCACGCTACGCAGGTCAAAGTCCGCAAGAACACAGCCAAGTCCCAAGGGGGGGGGAACAACATAAAAACTCGTTAAAAATAATATTTTATTTATTTATTTATTTTTTTGGGGGGGGGGGGGTTCGCGCGCCGTACGAGCACATCAAGTGAGTTTATACCGTACTGTGAGGCATCGCCGCGGATCATTACCCGCGCGAAAGAAAAAAAGGTGCAAATGTACCCCATGCTCCCCGCTGATGCGAATCTGTTCCACGTGTAAAAAACGGCTCTTGTGTAAATCTTTCTTTGGTTTTGGTAACTCGCTCCCTGTCGATGGGGAAGTCAAGCACCCGTATGTGTCTTGATCTTCTGTGAATAAAAAAGTCGGGTGGTTGCCAGTTTCTGGAAAAGGGAAGTCAACAAGACCCTCCAGCCTCAGGGGCAGCTAGGAGTATCTACATCCTCCCCTTCAGGAGAAAGCGTGCCTTTTTCAGTACCTTCAGAGCGCCGTTGATACCAAGTGGGAATGCCGGAAAGAACACAGGTCCAATTTTACGTGGATCACGGTGGAATACTCGAGTCCTCTCCCGAGTGGAAGGACTTGAGTAAAAAACAGGCCTCCGTGAAAAAAAATGGTAGGTCCTTCATTTGGCGGAAAACACATATGCGGGATAAAGAGGCACAATGTACAATGATTCCTTGGCACAAGAACATTAGAGCGGCACAGTCCTTTAAAGGTTCGCGAGTAACGACACTCCTGAAGAATGGCGCAGGTGTAGTACAGGACTCGCAACAAAATGGAGTGTATGGAAGAGCATCGGTTAGGCTAGCACCAGAAAAATGCCACAAACACACGTTTGTGTGAAAGTATTTGGTATAACCCGCGGCAGCCACGAAATTGGCACCGAACACGTACCACTAGAGGAGACGCGCAGTAGCAGCGGGTGCGTACATAATCTCGCTGAGTTCGGAACTGGGTCCAGCCACACTTCCTGACAATGTGGGCGAGTGTATTGCGCAATTTTGCCTGGAGGCGTACTTCATACCCGCCGGTACAGGGAACACACGAGAAACTTTCCGAGTTTCAAGTGGTTCTCAGCGGCAAGAACGACCCTCTACGAGGAATTCAATATGCCAAACTGGATCTCGATACTGAGTCTCACAAGTGATCGGCATTAAGTCGAATCCGAAGTAAGCATCGGCACAGATGCTGAAAGGGTCTATCGCCGTGTTCCCCCTACACCACGTGCAAGGAATAAACTTGACAGGACAGCTCACCAACAAAAATACTTCCATAGGCGAAAGAAAATATCTAAGCGTTCCCTCCGATGGCGGGATAAAATGAGTGAGGCCACACCCTTTGCTATTGGAGGTGCAGCAGAGAAAAGGCAATTCTGAAGGGTGTGAATGGACTGTTGCCACATCTTTGGATGTGGGAGGTGGCAAACCTGCAAAATGAGGCGAGGAAATGCTGTCGTGCGAAAGGGAAAACTAGATCGTATATGCAAGATGCAGGGAGTGCTTGGAGAAATGGCCATAAGAAAATGGAAGGAAAAAGCAGCGAGGCTAAGGGTGGAAGAGTTTTCAGCTCAGAGCTTAGTAAATGCTGTGCATGCGCCAAGGCCGCTGAGCGCCCTAGTGGTGGTGCGCGGCGAGCACCGCCAGAAGCAAAAGCAGCAAAGAAATATTGCGGACTTGTGCCTGCTTTGTGCAAAACGCCGTTGCAGGGAGGGGGAAGGAGACTTCCCACAAGCAGTGACGCAAGTAACCGCAGAAGGGTGAAAGTGCAAAATCTACTCGAAAACAATCGAAAGCAAAGGGAACTTGGAAAGCAAAAGTCTACGAAGCAAGAAAACAGCCAATCTAACAGTGAGGTGATGGCGCGACGAAACCAAAATTTCGAGAACTCCATGCCAGAAACAACATCCCCCTGGTTCGATGCCGGATAACATGAGAGAAACACACCTTCTGAGCATCCGAAAATAAAAGCAGTTGTAGATCAGGCGAAAAGGGGGTAGTCACAGAAAGCGAACCAACTTATCCGGTGGTTGACGCCGAGGGGAAAAGGAAAGGGCGGAAGGGATGGAGGATAAATGAGGGGGAAAGCTCCGCCACCTGAAGCATTGGGGGTGGCTAAGTAAAGAGTGGTGACCGAAGAGAAGGGAAAACCATGCAAATACGGTTGGCACTGCACGCGGTAAGTCCATGCACCGGAACCCGCCCCGTATATCAGGTATAAAAAAATGGACAAATGAAAGGTGAAGATAGTCATGGACAATGCAGAATATTCGTCAGCGAACTTGGTTGTGTGGCCCCCAAACACTCACGCTGCTCAGCGAATCGCGTGGAGATGTAAATGCCCTCTCCAGTCGAGCACAGTATAAGCATTGGCTAACGATTTTGACACAACGTGACGGGCGACGTAAGGTTGCCCGCTAACTTTTTTTCTGCCAGGCTTCGATGGTCCCAAACGCTGGTGGTACACCGTGTGGGGTGCAGAATGAATAATGCCACAGCAACTCTACTTCTGTAGTAGAGTCTAACGCGCTTTGGGAGCTAACTCAGCAACAAAGAGTGGTTTTCACATCGGTGCACAAATGACTTCACCGTTCTCGCTATGTGTGCAAATCCGCCTGGTGGGAAGCTAGTGCTCGCACCAGCTGATACTGAGATATCGTTGGGTACAACCACATGTGTAGCTGCGAAGAATGGTGAAGGCGCATGCACAGAGTGGTCTATTTACGGGGTGGGGAAAATGTCTACGGATGAGATTTCGGCGTCGGTAATGGAGCTCCTTTCGAAAGACTCGGGGGAACTCCCACGATGAATCCAGCTGCGGTATCCCCTTCAAGCGGTGTGCTGAGGAATGAAGGGGAAAGATAAATGCACACTGAAACGCAATGTTGATGCAAGTCGTCGTGCGAAAAGGGCGATCGCGGCCTCGGACAGGGGGTGGACTTGCGTCCGGTGCGGCCGAGGGCCACGGGGTGGGGGTAAGGCGTCGGTGCCCTCCCTCGGCGACAGCTACGCCCCTTTGCTGTTTGCTATGCAGAAGTATCCGAAATCCTTGCGCCCGCCCCGGGCGTATGGCTTTCCACGGGTTCCTATTCAAAGGGGTTCTAGCTGATTAATAGTTCAATTGCTTAAATATTTATTTACGTCGCGGTCCCGTTGTTATGGTGGAGTGGCTTTACCATTGATGCTGCAGGTTCGATTACCACTTTTCCCGCTTTTTTTATTCACCTTCCGGCACCTGCTTTAGTGTGTTGTGGAAAGGAAACCCGGCGGGATTTGCAGAGGGTGCGCCGTTTGTCCGACTCTGATTTGGTTTCGTGAGTTCGGTAATCTCGGGCACACAATAGACACTACTGTTGGAGGATAGTGTTCCTCATTTCTTCGTTCATCTCGAGAGGCACGCTGCCGCTCGTTGAAGACACGCGATCGTAGCGGGGCCTCGGATGCGGCGTTCCAGATGAATGTGGGGAAATCCGGCACCGCCTCTGCGAAAAAGTTGCAGCCATGGCCCCTTGTCCTGAACGATATCTCTCGGGCAAGTAGAAAACTGCGGCGTCGCTTGCGCGGCATCACCTACCGACGGTCCCAATTACCTCGACGCCGGTGCGGGCTCAAGATACCGGCGGTGCGAGCGAGCCGCCCCCCTGGTGGGTGTTGTCGCGGCTTCGGTGTTCGCACGGCGGGGCTGTGGCTGACCGGTGCTGCTTGTGCTGTTGCGTTGGCTGTCACCCCCTCCCCGTGGAGCGGCGTGGGGCGTGGGGCGTGGGGCGCCACTGGGTGTTTCTGTTGCATTACTGCTTGATCTTTTTTAAAAAAGTTATCGTGATGGTTGCCGCATAGGCTTTTGTGTCAACACAAATAAACGCTTTTGAGCATTCCTTTTTGTCCTTTGTGCAGCTCGGCTATGTTCAGGTGTGCCAAAGTTCCGGTGAACTGCCATCGGCAGCTTTGCGTAGCGCATCAAGTGTCTATTAAGGCAATGCGTGACACGTCTGCGGGGTTAATGTTTGTTAACAGTACCCTTCCGTATTTTGCACTCTTCACTGATGGTTGTCCTCGTGTTTTTAATGTTTTTTGTTTGTTACAAGACCCCTACCGCAACTGACCTGCGGGGCGTTGCGTGATGCTCTCACGTTAACGAACCCTGAAGGTGACATTGGTTATCACCCCTTTAGATGTTTATCTCTTCTACAGGACCTCTCTGATGGCGGAAGCTTGCAAAAGGAGTTTGCTTTGGTTTTAGTATAGCTGGCGCGTGCGCGTTACAAGTGGCCGGTCTAACGGTTTTACGGCTTAATTATTATGCCACTGGGCCTGCACTTAGAGATTCGCGATTCTACATTTTTAAAAGTTAGGGATGCAGAGGGATAAGAATAATTTAGAAAAGCTCCAAGTGTTTTGCAGGTGGTTGTTCTCACCCGACTCTTACTATCACTATACATATACACGTAAGTTTATACGGGGGTGACATCTGGTTCGCTTAGTTTGTTTCGCTTTTTATTTTCAATTGCTTTGTCATCCCTTGCGGACATGCGGTGTACACCGTCGTCGTTGTCGTCCAATAGGGGAGGTGTTCGGGTACTTTTTTTTACTTGCTGTTAGACTTGTTGCCGATGCTGGATGTGAAAGGCTTGGGACATCTCAACTTTTCCGTATGGTTGGACATTATATATATCTTTTTGTTGAAACTTTTTAAAAGTAGATGAAATGTTTTTTCTTTCGTTTTTTAAATCCCCCTTCCCTAATGATAGAGGTGCCGTTTGTTTGTTCTTGTAAGTTACCGTCTTATTAGGCTGACGTGGTACGTCCAAGTAGTAGTGTTTGCATAATCCATTTTGGCCTGTGCTTTGTGTTTGATGGTGGGGTAGGTGTTCAGACGGTTGTATATACTGCTGCGTCAGGGACCAATTTAGCTGCTTTTTACTGGTAGTGGACTTTCATTTAGTTGCTTCTACGTGTAGTTACGTGCTTATAGGGTTCTGTTGTCTTGCCTTGTGGAGTACTTTCCTCGTCAGAGATGTCACTTGATAAATAATTAAATATATATACTCTTGTAATATATCGTTTTCATTTGATTCACATAAATATAGTTACCGTCGTTACCTATGAGTTAGTATCAACGGTGGATATTTCATACCCCTCCCATTTATTGTGAATTATTATTGCCCTGCGTTTTGCAGGGAGGGGTTTAGTGCTGGGACACGTTGCTTTAAGTCAGATATATAATTTGTAATATAAGTACTTATTATGGATATTTGATAAGAAAAAGATATCCATTTCCCCATATTTTCTTTTCTGGGTGCCACCCTTTGTTGCTGTTACGTAAGTTGAGACCGCTGCACCGATTATTCTCCATTCGTGTTTGTAGCTGCAGTTCATGGTACCAAGGCAAACATCTTCCTTTTTTTTTAAAAATCCAGCGTCCTGTTGTGTCTTTCTGGGGTGTTATACACAAAAGGCAGGATTTGTACTGCATAATGACTGGGCACCCAAGGATTGGGGAAGGTAATTCGTTTTTTTTTTTTGCAGGACGAAGTTTCTTTATTGATTAATTATGTAGCATTGAGTATGTGGGATGTTGAAGAAGCTTAACGAACAGTCGCCGCATAAAACCCCTGGGGAAGGAGGATGGTGGGGGGGGGCTCTGCAAAAGATACTGTGCTCGAAAATTTGTTCTTTTACTACCGATAGGTTACATGACAATTTTTTGTCCTTTTTTGTGTACCGAATCTTCGTTCTGATACTGAGTTTACATGATTTAACTTTTTTCCACCTTATTTTTGAATAACTTATTTACTTGTATTCTCCTCTGTAGATGTGTGTTACATAGAGCCATATAACGCATGAGGGACCGCTATATCAGAGTTGGGTTGAATGTTTTACAGGAACGGAAGTACTTGAGACTTTGTGAAATCACTTACACTGCGGAGAAGAATGGAACGCCAGAAGGAGCCCGAGAAGTGGGTGATATTTCTGCAAGTAAATGGGAGTTAGTTCAGAGGACCACCAGACAAGTTCCGTTGGATAGGTACCAGAGAACGCCCGCACCTCTGGCTGTTGATAGCACTGAAATCTGTGCTTTTCTTTCTCGCGGTAATGAAAGTTTTCTGATCCTTGTTGCGCAATATCGCCCACCCCTCGATGCTGTTGTCATCGAGTTCCCCGCAGGGTTAATTGACCCCGGGGAAGATGCGAAAATGGCGGCCTTGAGGGAGCTTAAAGAAGAAACAGGATATTCCGCCTGTGTGGAAGATGTCTTTGATGTCTCTGATCCTGTTTGTCTTGAACCAGGTTTATCGGACTCTTGCTGCCAGTTTGTTAAAATACGTGTGGACGGAGATTCAGAAATGAACTGTAAACCACAACCTCAGCTAGACGACGGGGAGGACATCGATGTCATTTTGCTCCCACTAAAGTTAGGGAAAAATGTCGAAAGCGACGTTACACCCACTAAGATGTTGAAGCGCCTGGTTGCCCAAAAGGAAGAAATGAATAATCGTACGATAGTCGATGCGCGACTGTATATGTTTTTGGAGGGCCTTTCTTTCTTTAAGCATACGAGTCTGAAAATAGCAACTCTCTGACCACTGCACTCGAATTTGTATCTTTTTTTTTTTTGCTCGTAGTAGAATCTTTTCACTTACCGCTATGTAGCAGCTCATACAAGAAACGGTTTAAAAGAAGTGACACACAGCATACCGCCGTATTTTCATTTACCCACAGTTCCTCTGACAAGTTCCCTCTTTTTCGCCATTGTATAGTTTTGTTTCACCACCCTCTTCTGGTGGTTTATCAGTATGTTAGGTGAATAATTCGTCAACAGGACGAGTAGCCAGAAATGTTAAACATATTGTCGTACTCAAAGTTATTTTCGTCATGTGGGAGGCAGGTTGTAACGTGCCCAAAAGACTGTAACTCGTACCGCCACGTTTCAACAGGTTCAGATGAATGCTTGTTTACTGACGGAAGAGCGTCAATGGGCAGAGAGTTTACTCTACAGCCAGTGGAAATGGAGCCAGTTTTCAAAGTGCATCGTCCTTATTCATCATCCAATTGTGACAACCCAACAAGCGAGGACGATCTGCCATATGAATGTGGCGCTTCGAGCGACTGTAACACACGAAGTAGTACTCTCAGAGAAAGGGCGGTATGCGACGAACCTCTCGCGAAAGGCCTTCAAAACACAACTGCTTCAACTCCCTATCGTGTGTCGTGGTACGAACGTGGAGCCGTTAGTCCCTCGAAGCGGTTCGTGTACTGGGCGTTTCGTCGGCTTTGGGATCTTCCACCAGACGCCAGAGAATACTATCGTCGCATGCTCTACCAGGAAGTTAGAGCGGCTCGTTATGTTAACCAGACGTGGGATTGCTTCATGATGGTTGTGGATGGATACCGGAAGGGGAAATGGATTCTTAAGAAATACGGTATCAAAATTGATGAAGGTCTTATTCCAAAACCCTATAATAACTTCTGGGAGGAAACGACTCACGAGGAGCGTGTTTGGGCACACCGAAGATCACATCAAATGAAAGATCTTCAGGCCCTCCAAAGGGAAGATGATAATTTAGTATTTGGTGCTCACATTATGGATCGACGAGAGGTAACGTATGGGTCTGTGAAGAATTTACAGACGGGTATGCAAGGAGGTACTCCTGTACACGCGCACGATTTGCCGGCTCCTTTTGAAGCCGACGTGAAGATGTCATTGCATGAAGAAGACATCAGTAGTGCTCTGATGTCCAGCATTGAGGACGACAAACTGTGGAACCCTGTGCTCCGCTCGCGTGTTCACAACAAACTCGCAAGAGATGAAGCTGAGCTGTATGGATTCGAAGATGAAGACGATGGTGATGACCGTTCTTGAGTTTTATGTTAGTATTTCAATAACTAAGGTAAGGGTTTGGCCTTCAGTGCGGCTTGCACTTGCATGCGTGCATTTGACGCATAACATAGTCGTTTTTTTGTCATGATGTGTTTGACTCACTGTTTCTCATTTTAGTGTCACTCTCTGCTTTTTTGTGCACCACTGTGGGAGTTTGAGAGAAATTTGAGCAAAAGATTATTTATTCCAATTGACCTTTAAAAAAAAAATCTTTAAATATCCAAATAGGGCAAACCGTGGCAGCTATATATAAAGGGAAAGAGCTGCGTTTTCTTTTTTGTAGTGGTGATGGCGGACCTCTTAACGGTAGAGCAAATCACCGAACTGAAGGAAGCATTCGCTGTTTTCGACACAGATTGCGATGGCAACATTACTGTTGATGATCTTTCTAATGTTTTCGCGGCAATTGGACAGAAAGTTTCCCGGGAAAAACTGCAGATGATGATGAACGAAGCAGACTTAGACTCAAATGGTGTGATTGATTTCCCGGAGTTTCTTACCCTTGTCGCTACGAAACTAAATGACCCGGAGGAAAAAGAGCTCAAATTGCGTCGGGCATTCGAACTTTACGATCTTGGTAACACTGGTTTCATAACTACAACCGACTTGAGAATCGTGATGGAGCGACTAGGTTGTTACCTTACTCCAGAAAAGGCGTTCGAGATGATAAATGAAGCGGATTTAGACGGAGATGGTCGACTAAGTTACGAGGAGTTCAGACGAGTTATGGTCGAAGATAGTGGATCCATACCGAAGAAGGAAGCGTTTTCAACCGATTAATTGGGTAGCGAAGATTGTTTTTGCTATAGAGGAACAGGGTATACATGTAGAGTTGAAAGTGCAACTGGATACGAGAGTCCCCAGAGAGTTTCATTTTTCGTTACTCGCGCCTTTTTCACTACTATGTAGCATGGGTGCAACCTTCCTATGTTAAAACAGATGTTATATATACCTTTATGCATATTTCTGTTAGACAAATGAATTATTGTGTCACTATTGTTATTCTGACCGTTATTTGTATGAGCAAGTGTGCATGTGTTTGCTTTATCTCCCTTTTGTTGTTTAATTACCTTGCATATCTTTTCTCATTTTTTTTATTTAGTTGGTGCGGGGGATCGGTTAGAATTTAGCATGGAACGGTTGATGGAGGGAAGTGAAAATGTGAAAGAGGCGTTGTTGCAATGCATAGCAAAGTCTGACACATCCGCCGCGGATGGCGTCCTGCCGCTTCTTCGAACATTTTCCCGTCCGGTGTCAAAGACCCCCTTCTTTGATGTGCAGGTAGAAACAGAGCATGCATGGCCCTCCTCTAACTTACTCAACGGCGGGGGCTGTTGCAAGGTTCATTACCGAAATGGCGCCCACCTCGTGTCGAGCGGTAACAGACTTCTAGTTGTTCGACAAGATAACCACTTCTATTTCCCCCCGTGGGGTAGTCTTATTCAAGACGCGTACATCCAACGATGCGGCGCGGACAAGAGATCACTTATTATTGTCGGACTTGTAAACGGGATTCACGCCGCTCTGTTGCAAGAAGAATCACCACCTGTAGTACTGGACGATATTTTCATTGAAACAGGACGGTCGGTTGAAAAAATTGTTTCGTTTGAGAATGGCAAGTTAACACTATGCTATGGCAACGCGCAAGTGGAAAGCTGTCGTTTAGTTTTCAGAGGTGATAAAGTGTCAGAAATGGTTTTGTCATCGAACCAGCGCCCGCGACGAATTTACGATGCTGTGATTTCTCTATGGGACACGAAACGTTACCAAGATAGTGCATACGATCCTTACCGGGGGAACCTCTTTGTATTGTCGAATACCGATCTGGCTGTGTGGAAGCGCACTCTAACAGGCGAGTTTGTGGTGGCCGGTTCTGTGGCTGTTCTGAGAAATACAGTCACAGTGCTTGCCAGCTTTGAGACGTCTCATCACGCTGTCCTGATTGCCGCCGATGGGGGTCGGCAGCCTGTGCTTCTCGACGAAGCCCCTGCAGCTGGAGGTGGTACTGCATGTGTTAATGTCCGTCTAGCTTCTTCCCGTCCTCTACCCTCGGGTCTCCATGTTGAAGATATCCGGTTTGCCTGTCGGGACACAAATGGCACCACTCTACTTTATGACGCACTAACTCATCTTCTAATCTTAATCACTACAAACTGCGCCGTATACGAGGGTGTGTATGACGAGATGGAACTAGTGTCAACTTTTCACTTGGACGGGCCAATCACGGGTATTGGTTACGTCAGTGAGTCTGTGAGGTTCGGCACGTCTTTTGTTGTGTACGGAGGAAGTGGAATTCAGTGCCGCATTGGTGCACTACCGATTGGACTCGTCACAGCAAATCTCTTGAAACTTGGTAACCCCCACGATGAAATCTTTTCCTCGCTGCTAAAACTGGGGGGAAGACGTGGAATGGAGGCCCTTGTTGGAGCTAACTTAGCTGGCGTGCCAGCAGAGACGTTGGCTCCCCTGCTAGGACAGTTCTTGCACCCTTTTCCTCAGAGTAACAATATGCGGGTGGCCCCTGGAGCGGAGGGACTCTTATATCTCGTCCATCGTCAGATTGTGGTAGCGGAGAGGTTGTGGACTTCGCCCTTTTCGTGGGACTTGGCGCTCAGATTGGAGGGCGCAGTGAAGCTTATGGAGGAATGGCGAGGGTCGATAGAGTCGCTATTACGTTTAAATGGCTGGCTTGATTACCCAGTGCAGCATATGGGTTTGGTGTGGCAAGGTTTTGTAGTGAGCTCTCCCCAGGCATTCACCACGCGCACCGCTATTAACACTCAAGCTTTATTCCTTTATACACTCCTAAAGGGCTTGGGAGATGCGTGCATCATCTGTAAACTTTATTGTATGCTGTTGACCGCGTGTGGTGAAGAGGCGCTGTCCATGGCTTCATCAATCGGAAATCAAATGGGTTTGGAATATATCGTGTGGCGCTGTGACACAGATGCAATAATAAGTGAATTCTGTACCACCGCGCTTGCATGCAATGGGGCAAATACCCTGGCCCAGCTTGAAGCTATGAAACACGCACTGCCTGTGAAGGCCCGGCATGCAATAAGTGTTCATTCACTTATCATGAAGGGGAATGCAGATGAGGCACTCACGTACGCGTGTGACAACATTGTATCGCTTCGAGATGAGCAAATGGTTAGCTACGTAGAGGAGAGATTGAACGTGGCCTTTCCCGATCATATGGTACCAATAAGACTTCTTCTTTGTTGGTTGAGGCACGACAAAAGCTCCATAGGTGAACTTCTATCTTTGCTTGAGCAGAATACAGCTGACGGATCGCCGGAGCAGGTGAAGCGCTGCCTTCGGTTGGTCATGCAGGCTGCTGCACGTAGCCCCGCTCTTTCTCGCGATGTTGTTCGCTGGATTGTGGGTCATGCGCTTGAAGATGATCGCTTGATGTGTTTTGCGGAGATAATAGAAGAGTATATTGATGACCTAGGGGAGCCGCAAACAATCCCGGCGCTTTTTTATTCGTGTTGGAAGGATCGGCTGCGTTGTCCTCAGGTGGCCGCTCGCGGGTTTGGCGATATTGCAAAGTCCAAGCAGCGAGTGCTACTTTCCACAAGGCTTCGCTGCATAAATCTGGCACTCGAGTATGGCCCGACGGATTCCGATCGCTTGACTTACGTACTTCTGTTACTGCAGGATGAATTAGTGAAAGTGATTGAGAGGACAGGGCAAAGTTTTAACTACAATAGTTCTTCAAAATTGCCTAGGCAAGAAACACAATCCCACGTGGATGAGCTGCGCCATTTTTATGTGGTGGAAAGTCGGCTGTTTGAGTTGGCTGGCGTGTACAGGAGGAACGGTGGGGCCAAGGTCCAGATGGACATACTGAAGATGCACCCGGAGACTCCCGAGAGAGTCACCGTGCAGGTGCTACATGACTTGCTGGCAAGCCTTGTTCACGAAGGGGGCCAAGGTGCTTCTGAAGCGGTGCGTTGTATAGTGCGAGAGTACTATGGTGGTTACGCTGCAGGGCTGCCATTGTTGCCTTTTGTCACTTTCTTGGTGCACAATAGAGAGGATCCTGGAACGATTGTGGATACTCTTCGGTCCAGTGGAGTGCCAGCTGCTGTTGTTTTTGATACGTTTCTTCACTGCCTCGACGATCGATGTGATGACACAGTTTTAACCAAGAGTGGAGTCATAACAGCGCTCACGGCAGCAGTGACAAATATGGTGGGGGAGGGCCGCAGTGTTTACGCGACCTATCTTTTGGAACGGATTCACAAGCTGCTAGAGAATGAGCACCAGATTGCATTGTTGCGACGAAGTGATGTGGAACAGCTGCAAAATGCGGAGGCAGCGATGATGCGCTTTGTCTCATCTTCACAAAGTGTTTCATAGATGGACGCATGGATGGAGAATCTTAATTTCAAGAAAGATTATAAGGAAAGGGGGAACTATTACATCAAGGCCCGGGACGGATTGAGTACACGAAGGTGTATTGTAGGTAAAAGAGGCCCAAAACGTGTGACGGGCAATAGGGGTGTCGTTTGTTACGTTCGACTTCCCCCCTTTCTGTGCTTACACACACAAAGTAGTTCCATTGTTTGCTCCCTAAGAGTCTACGGGCTTGGAGTTTGCTGTGTAAGATCTTTTTTTGGTGTCGTTGATTAGCTCTTGCACTGTTTTCCCTTTTTTCTTTGCCTTTCCACTATCTCATAGTACTGGTGCGCTTCTAGAGAGCGCTCCCTCGGCACACGCAGGGCGGTGGGACAGCCTAGGATGGCGATCGCTAGGACCACGGTGACGACGGTGCTTGATGGCCTTTACTTCGCCGACCGGGCAGTCAAGATGACGCACGCTGCCCATCGTGGTTGTTCTTTTGTCTGCACACCAGCGATCCTTGCTTGCACCTGCCCGGGTACCTCAGTCGCGGTGCGCCTCACCCCCTTGAGTACCGGTCGTCCCCCGCTTGCGAGGATGGAGTTGCTTGGTCAGTGCGCCGTCTCACTGTTCCGCGCGCAACGGCTCGCCTTCCATTGTGCAGGGGAGGAGGGTCGGGCCCAGATGCACGAATTAACTCTTAAGCGTGGGGACGTTATCGCTGTCCTCGGTGGTTGTGAGTTGGATCGTGATTGGGGATCTGTCGAGCGTACTCTCAAAAGTGTTGCACACGCAGATCTTGAGTATATGGCCGAGGAGATGCTTCTTGAACTCGGTAGGGGAACGAGACGGACTGGAGGGGGAAACGGTGAGGTTGTTAGCAACAGCACGTGTGTAATGACGGTGGTGCAGGACAGGCCTTCAGGGCTGTTGCCACAACCCCCGTCATGCTTGGGATGACCCTGGGTGTTGGTGTGGTATTAAAGTTGATTGTGTTATACCCCTGAGAAACCGTTTTGCGAAGAGTGAGATACAGGTGGGGAGCGTATGCCGACGTTGCCTCCGTGCCGTCGAGGACGTGGGAGAGGTGGTTCCTAGTGAAAGAAGAAAAGAAAGCGAGCGTATTTAAGTGGGAAGGTGAGGGGTTAGACGAGGCATGGTCGGGATAGGGGTACGTAACCCTACTTCCGTCATGCGTTACCCTCGGGGGTTTGGAATTATGTGTCCTTTATTTCCCCACTGATACGTTCATCAAATACGGGACAGCCCCATTTTGGTTTGCTACTTTTCGTTTGGCAGGTGCGTTCAGATAGTTCTCAGGATACCACCACCGTTCAGTGCTGTAGCTATTTCACGGCTTCCCACGTTCGATGTACCTTTTTCCGTTCGATTATCATAAAAGCAGTAGCAATCTCCGTTAGTACTTTCTCCTTTTTTTTTTTCACCCCTTTTCATTTATTACTATTGTTTTTGAATATGTTGTGTTGAATTGCTTCCCGCTCATTTCGCCCTCTTCCTATGTCTCTGAAGAGACTATTGGAATGGGTGGCTTTGTGGAGTTACTTTTCAAGAAACAGTAATCCCCTGAGGTGGGAGGGCTCTTGTTTAGCTCTGCCCAAACCAGTGCCCCCAGGACATATACATATATATTTGTTTATTTATATGTAGGGAACAAAAGAAGTGAGTGTGATGAGGAGGGGAGCCCACTCTGTAGTCCGTTTGTGCCACCTGTGGGGGAATCGAGAAGCGCAAAGGGGGAGGGGGCAACTTCCCATGGAGAGGGATGTTCCTATTGACGACCTACTTTTTTTTTTTCCGGTTGCCAGTAGGTAAAGAAGTCAGTGGAATGTTTGCGTGCTTGTATGGTGTAGTTCAACTTTTTTTTTCTTCCGTGCTGCTGATTTCTACCTTTTTTCTTTACCATATTTACCTATGCTAACGACGCGCGAAGGTGCGGTACTTCCCCTTCACATGTTTTCGGCCAACCCCTTTTTCCTTTCTTGTCTTTGAATGGTGCCTGCACTTAGGCAACGTGGCGTATATTTGTTGTGGCCACTGCAATTGAGCTAGAAGAGTTTTTTATATCCATATTTTCCAAGAGTCGAAATATGCCGGATGGTAACGAGGGAATGGTAGTGCAAGTGGTAACAGGAAAAAGGAAGGTGGATGACGATTTCAGAACTTCTTTTTAGTAACTGCAATACCGGCGCACAGTGTTAATATATATATATATATATCTGCCTATTTATGCGTGTAAATTTATCAATTTACTTTTGTGCTGTCGGATATTTGCCATGGGAGTGCAGACACCTTTTTTTTAAGTACCACCCTCTTTTTTTTTTTTTTTTGCGCCGATGCTTGTATTCACTGCCGCGATCGCATTTTTATAATTACACCAACAAAAAATTGCGCATGTATCTACATGTATGTGTGTGTATGAATGAGGATACGTGAGGTTTTATAGATAAATGAAGGGATCACCGGACAGACAAGCAAATAAGAAGGAACGGCCAGAGGCGATTGATGTGAAATGGAAGAGTTGAAAATATGGAGAGGGCGCGGCATGGAGGTGCGTTTGGGGAGGGGGAGGTGGGAGTAGAGGGACACCAGGAGTTTGAGCGCTTGCCTTTCCGTGCTTTAAAAAAAAAAAAAGAAATAAGTTTGTATTTTATATTCTCTGCCCCAGTTTGGGTCTGCCTATGAAAGAGCACGTTGACGTCATTGGTCGGAACCCTTTTACTGTTGCTGTCCTTGGAGGGCAATGTACGCGTGGGAAAGGTGAAGCAACCAAACAACAAAGGTATCCCGCTTGAACAAGTCAAGTTTAAGAGCCAAGAAAATGGTGTTTTGTGCGCTTTTAAAGTTGCTTTAACAAAAAAGGATATGGACCATAAGAGGCCAAGCTAATGAGCAAGGAAAGAGTTACGGCAGTTCTACAGCCGTACTGGGTGGGGTTGTTAAAGTTGATTGGGAAGAGATATGAGGGATGGTGCCAGTGTGTGTACTTGTGCAGCGGTTGTGTAGCAGGAGGGGGATGCGGTTATGTGAATAGTCGTTTATTTGGCTGTATATGTGTCTGAACTCCTTTTCCCCTCTTAACTTTTTTTAAAAATTGTAGGTAACTGCGCCGATTACTTGGCGGAAACCCGCTTGGCACTCTTGGGGTGCACAGACCTTTACACTGAGATACATGCAAGTTGCTCAGCCTCTCTTCTTAATCTGCGGATGTGCAGATTGGGTTTATGTAAGCAACTTGGTAGTTTGTTGAGGGCCCCTGTTTCTTTCACTGCGGCTCCTGGCCGCGACTGCGCTGCCACGGGTTCGTTCTGCAGCGTGCCTATCGTTGCTCGCGAATTATTTCTTTCCTTCTCTAAGAGGGAAGAGTTGAATGACGAAGGGGGAGGGGCTGAAGTTCCCCTTTAGGCGCTGCACATCCACTGACTTTTTATTATCCATGTCGTTTGACGTTATTTCTGTTCACCTATTTGTTTTTTTTTTTTTTATGTAGCTAGCGGAGAACTTGGCGCGGAGTCACACATCGCGTTGCTGTACGTTGTGAGGCGACGCGGCCAGAGTTGTAGGGACACCGTAACTAGCGCTGACGCGATAACTACACGCGGTTGTGGCGGTGAGAGTAGTGAATAGAAGCTTAGTTAGTGCGATATGAGCTCACCGTACCAACGGAAGATCACGATAAGTGCAGGTGAGGAATGCACTCTCTCTGGGAGCTGCGTTGTGGGGTTGCAACTGCTGTCTGGGGTAGTTGAAGTTGCCGGTGTGCTCCTCAAGGCTAAAGAACCCCCTACCTTTCGTCTTTTAACGGATCGGTACTCGCTTGTGATGTACACCTTAGAAGGTGGTTGCGTACTCGCTACGTCGACTAAGCAGTTCGAGGTTTCAAAGGCTGCTACGGGCATGGCATCCGTTGGGCAGTTGTGTCGTGGTGCTCTTGCTACTGTGACTCGAAGTAAGGTGCTCGTCATTGGGCGTCGTGCTAGTGGTAAAACTTTAACAGCGCACACAATTTGCAACATACTCCGCGAGGATGCTTCTGCAGTGGAACTGGGGGCAGCGTCCACGTCCGTATTCTTGATGGACCTTAACGCCGAGTCCAACTCCATCTATGCGCCTGGGTGCATTTCAACTGTGCTTGTAGAGCACATACTGTGGCCCGACACTTCCGCCTCCCCAACGTTGTTGCCATTTTCACTTTTTGTTGGTGAAACAGCCCCTCCTGGCAATGAAAGTGTTGCTTCGTTTCTTTCTTTTGTGGAGCAACTGAACGAGTGCACCGATGCGCTAATAGGTGCGGCCAACACTGAGCGAGCCCACGTTGTAATAGACGCGCCCTCTCCACAGGAGGGGGTGATGGAGGGTGTATATTTTCGCAGACTTGTTGAATTACTGCGGCCTACGCATGTTGTCATGGTTAGTACGCAGGGTGAATCGGACCTGTGTTCCAATGTTCTGCAAGAGGACATACAACGTGTGCTTCCTGAATGTGATGTTTCCTACGTGGCGCCTGTGTCTCAGCGGTGCAACAGTTCAGTGCGGGAGCAACGCCTCTGCGGGTACTTTTCAGGAAATCCCCAGTGTCCACTTGCTTGCGCAAAAATTGTACTTCCCCTTGCGCAAGTGCAGTTTGTACGGTATGTAAGGTCCGAGAGCGGAGTAACCTGCAGCAAGGTAACACCTTCAGCAACTATTATAGGCTGTATATGCGCGGTTTCACATGCTGAGGTGATTGAGGAGGTACCCTTAGCCCCCATAGCTGGATTGCTACTGCTCTTTGCTATCGACGAGGAGCATGAGGAGCTGGTCGCGGTCGTTCCGGCTTCGGAGCCGCTTCCTCGACGATTTTTGATTCTCCCGAACGAACCGACACGGTCGTGTCCTCCTTCCGCTCTTTTTTCCGGGGAGGTTGCGGCCCACGTAGAGGAAGCGGTGGCGATATAACCAGCTGGTAAGGTGAAGACAGGGAGTGGAGGCAACACGAGGTTTCAGCGAAAACCAACAACAAAAATACACATCTGTAGTGATGTGCAGAGCGTACAGGTAAAAGGAATCACCACGTCGGTTCCTTTCTTTTTCACATCTGGGTACCAAATGGAAGTCCAGAAATAATATTGTTTTAACTGCTTCTTCTAAAACTCTGTTTTTAGCGGCTCCGTTATCTTGTCTTCAACAAATCCCCCCAGTCCGTGGCTATTTATTCCAGGTACCCCTTCTTTTTTTTTTTTTCACTTTGTACGTGGTTAAATTTAATCTCCTTGCTCCCAATTTGCACACCTTATTCTCCATGGTCTCATCCTTCTCTGCGGTTGTAAGAGTGGGTGGTGGGGGGTTTCCGAAGTGGGAGTGACGGCCGTGTGAGTGAAGGAGAAGGAGGTGTCCGCGCGTACACACGAATACGCAGGCGAGGAGCTGCCACACAATCTTTAGCAAAGAGCGGTGCAGTGTCTCCCAGTGAAACAGCAGCACCACTTATATATGCGCTGCTCTTTGGTTCAGAGAGGTGGTGGGTACTCCAACATTGATTGGAAGACGAGGGCACGGCGCACCGTGCAGCGGTTCGTGCGCCGTTACGTTCCAGATCCTCGTGATGATCCATTGACAGAGGTCCCAATGAATGAGGAGACTTACAAGAAGACGTATTTGCAGCAGGAGGGTGGTGTCCGTGTAGGGATACGCCCCGGTCAGTTGGTTGAGGATTACATGGCGGAGCGTGACAAGAAATGGCTGGAAGGGCAGCGGCTGACCACCGGACGACTTGTGGAGGAGCAGAAGCTACCAACCACTAGCGACGGTCAGCTTTTTTATGGGACAGGGACACGTGAGACGTATATGGATGTGGGGACCGCCAATAAACATGTGAAGCCTCCTAAGCCTAGCGATTATGAATCAGACGAGGAGTTGATCTTGATGCGGCGCCAATTGCAGGTGGAGAACGAAGCAGAATACCGTAAGTTCGTTGCGGAGACAAAGCGGGCGGAGATAAAAATGGAGGAGACGCGGAAGCGCCGCCGGCCTCACCCAAGTGACCCAACTTATGACCCTTTTAAGATAACCCCCGGTTATCGTCCTCAGGACAGTGCTGCGCTCGCTCAGTGGTTGAAGAGGCAGCGTGAGTCCGGAAAGACGGCGAGCGGCCTCTCGTTACAGACACGGGAGGGCCAGGAGCGGTTTTACAATGAGGAGAAGATGGCCACCCAGTTTCATGCTAACCCATTTTCTGCTCGTATCGAGGAGCCCCGGGGCCTTTCGAGGATGCGCATCACGGCATATACACCGGATAGCATATTTGTAAATGACAAGGAGGTAATCGGTTCTTGCATTGTTACTGATAAGTCGTACTACCACTGGAATGTAAGCAGCTTCGAAGAGGTTAATGAACGTACACTGGCGCTTTTGCTTCACTTGTACCCGGTGCCTGACGTCATATTTCTTGGGACGGGTCGAAATCTTCATTTTATTGATGAGGAGCTGCGCATAGCATTCCAGAAGCGGGGATCTATTATTCACTGCCTCACTACCCCGCAGGCGTGTGGCCACTTCGGCGTGCAGCTGTCTGTTTCGCGTCGTGCTGCACTGGCCGTCATCAACCCAATTCCGACGAACGGTTATGGCACAGAGTGTTTTGGTGATTTTATCGAAAACGATATGTTTTCCCTTTCTGACACGCAGCTGGGCATTCCTCCCATTAAGCAGTTCTCGTCGGCCTTGTTTAAACCGAACAAGGTAGCAGAAAAGTACCGCCATATGCAGGGAACTGGATTCGGTCCAAAGTACCACCAGCTCAGTGATGGCCGGTTGGTGCGACCGGGAACGAGCGGAACCAAGCTACGACCGTTGATTGAACCTGGCGAGGATGTGCAGTGGGAGACGCTACCGTCGTATTACCATTGGTATCCTAAGGAACATTTGCATGACTATATTGAAAATACTACTATGCGTGAGATTCAGGGCAAACCAACAGGTGATCCGACAGAGCGCCGCCTTCAGCAAGCGCTCCGCGGTGAAAAGTCGGACAAACGTGAGTCACCAACGCCGGATATCGCCCCGTGGGACTCCGCATCGATTCCAATCACGAAGTTTCCACACGAGCGTAATGACGACGAGGTGGTGGTGGAGGATCCTAAGACTGGACGCATCATCGGGATGGACCGTAATACATATGAGCGTTGGCGTGTCATGATGCAGGAGCGGCGCGAGGGAAAACCAGAGAGCGATCCTGTGGAGTATGACCAGGAGCGGTTTGTAACGAACAAAGATGGAGTTGTATTCGACTTATCGAAAGTAAAATATCGGCCCATTTTCGAAGGTCGGTGGAATCCCAGGCGCCCTCAGAGCACGGGTCGGACGAACCCCATCATGGTTTAGTCACCGTGCCGCATGGGCATGAGATCTTCTCACGTCCGCAGTTAGATTTATCTTAGCGTGTAGGAACTCTGTGCTCCTTTTGGTGGTGCGGTTGCACAAAGTGGGCATGAAGTCTACGAGGGTCGTGCTTTATTTCATCATCGGATCTGTTCTGCCCCGCTCTTCTTTTTTTCTTGAAGAGGTGTGTGTGTGTGGGGGGGGGGGGAAAGGGGGCTCTGTCGCATGAAAAACGATGTTTCGCTGAAAAAGGACGGCGTTTCCACTTTTCCTCTTTTCACCCAGCCCGTCCACCTCCTTCTTATTTTTATTTATATCTCCCCCCACCGTGGTGTTTGTTGTTGGAGGCCCACCTTGATGGCTTCTGGTAGTGGTAGAGGAGAGGGAGTTGGAGAGCACCGCCCCAATCCAATTGTTCGCGTAGTTGGTGTCAATGGTCCGCTGTTCGTATGTGAGGACTCGTCGGTCTTGTCAAAGTTTCCGCAGATGTACAAAAAGGACTATTCTGGTCCTCACCTAGGCGTCGAGGAGTTGGAGTACCTGAGTGAGTTCGTTTCTATCGAATTCATCACAGCAGAGGACAGGCAATATTGGGCCTCTCTACGTATGCGACATGAGTTTTCCTGCCGTGTTTACAGACATTTAACAGATAAAATGGGTCTCTTTCTCCGGCACGGGAGCCAGTTTGGTGCGGCCTTCATCGGCTACCGCGATCTAAAAGACCACGGAAATTGTTTGGTGTATTTTGGACCGTTATCCCAACTGTCAGCTACTGCTGCGGCTCGCGTGGCAGCAAGCGTGGGAAAAGAGGCGTGGGTAGTGGAAGAGTTTCCAATTAAGGCGACGGGTTGCCTGTCAGTATCAAAGATTGAAAGTTACTGGGGACCTTCAGGGCAGGGGGGTAATAGTGTCTGTGGAGATAAAGGCGGGAAGTGCGTAAAGAAACGGCGATTAAGTTATACTCCCATTGTTCAATTGTGAAAGTACACCATCCTGCAGCGTTAGTTGCATCCGGGCGGCCCCGCAGTAGTGCTGTTACTTCCACTAACAGATATACACATTCTCTGCACCTTTTTTTTTTTTTTTAAAAAGACCACACCTCCGTTGCATACACATCTTTAATTGCACATATTGTTGCCTTTTTTCTGCCTTGTTACTTTACAGAAGCGAGAAGGAAAAGGAAGGACCCACAAGCATCAGCGAAGATGTCTTGCCCCCGTGTGCAATACCGCCGTCGCATGCATTACGCCACGCGTGGCAACCGCATGCGCCTAGTGCGAACACCCGGCAATCGCCTAGTGATGCAGAAGCGCGGTAAGCGGTCGCAGGGCCCACACACTCCGTGGGTACTTGGCCACAAACGTCTCGCTGGCACGAAGGCGTTGCGTCACACAAAGGCGCGTCTCGCCCCACGTCATCAGAAGACGACTTCGCGCCCATACGGCGGTGTGTTGAGCCACGAACAGGTACGCGACCGCATCGTCCGTGCCTTCCTCATTGAGGAGCAGCGCATTGTGGAGCGGGCCCTGAAGGCTCACGCGAAGGTCCAGAAGGAAAAGAAGCGCCGCGCCGCCAAGAGGAAGAGCAAGGAAGAGAAGGTGGCTGCCGTGGCAAAGAAGGTAGCGGCGAAGGTTGGCGCCAAATCCGTCATTGCAAAGAAGGAGGCACCCAAGAGGAAGGCTGGTAAGGCCCCTGTTGGTGCGAAGCTGAAGAAATAGTCGACGTTGGTCCTCCCGCATATCGTTTTCTTCGCCTTTTCTTCCGTTCATTTACACTCTTTTTATTTTTGGGCACTTTCGCATGATTCTTCTTCTTGGTCTCACTGCAGCTGTATAGCGATGTGACCAGGTGACAAGAAGTGTGATGTGACACTTGAAACCCCTAACAACAATGACAGGGGACATGCCTTGCTTGCCTTTGTTTCTGTCAGGTTTTGAACTCTCCACACCTGTGTACTTGCCCGTTCGTTCTCTCACCCATTTCCCTCTTCCTTTTTTAACCCGTTGCTTCTCTTTCTCAACCTGTACTATAAATAATCACCACATAATTGTGCATTATCCCCACGTAGGTCTGCAAGAGTCATGGGTTTCTTCGATTCGGATCTCAGCTACCCCACGGTGCGCACTGAGCGCATGAAGCACAAGCGCCGTCGTCTTGTGCAGGGCCCCAATTCGTACTTCATGGATGTCAAGTGTCCCGGATGCAAGAACATCACTGTGGTATACAGCCATGCCACGTCAGAGGTTAAGTGCAATGGCTGCGCTACCTTGCTTTGCCGCCCCACCGGTGGCAAGGCAATGCTGGTAACTGGCTGCGGGTTCCGCAAAAAGCCAGACCACTAAGCGTGAGGGAATGCTGGTTGCATCTGTGGGACGCAAAAAAAAAAAAATAGACCAATATTCTTTTCTTGTTTCTTTTCTCCTTTTTTTTTTATTTGTTCCTTCCCCAATTCTTTTATTTGTCGCCTTTTTTTTTCTTGGCGTTCCCTTTGTAGGGTTGCAGCCGAAAGCTTTGGGGTGCCAATGTAAGGAGAGGGTAAGAAAGGAATAAAAAAAAAGGATACTAGGACACTGTGGAGGGGTCAGCGATATACTCCGTTTTTTGCCCCACCGGTGCTTTTAATTTCCTTGTTTTAAACACTACCTACTCAATCTGCCAACTGGTTTCATCCGAGCCTGTGCGGTGATTTGCTGGCATGCTCTTCACTTTTTCCTCGTCTTTCTCATATATTTTTCTCAAATTTAAACAACAACACCATACTGCTACTGCCCAAATATTAGGCTTTTTTCTCTCAGCGCGGCGCCATGTCGAAGATCCCTCCAGCACTGCTTTCTGAGGCTATTCAAAATGTGTTGAAAGATCGCAAGGAGCGTAAGTTCAAGGAGAGCATTGATTTGCAAGTAAACCTGAAGAACTACGACCCCCAAAAGGACAAGCGTTTCTCTGGTTCTGTGCGCCTCCCGCACGTGTGCCGCCCCCGTATGACTGTCTGCCTTCTCTGTGACCTCGTGCACGAGGATATCGCCAAGAAGAATGACGTCCCGACCATGAACCAGGAGGAACTGAAGAAACTGAACAAGAACAAGAAGCTGGTGAAAAAGATGTGTAACCAGTACGATGCCTTCTTGTGTTCGGAGTCTATCATTAAGACAGTCCCGCGTCTTGTCGGCCCTCACATGCATCGTGTAGGTAAGTTCCCTACGGTGTGTGCGCAGAATGAGAGCCTGCCGGACAAGGTGCTCGAGCTTCAGTCCACAGTGAAGTTTCAGCTCAAGAAGGTGCTCTGCCTTGGAACATGCGTCGGCCATGTCGATATGACGGAAGATCAGGTACGCCAGAATGTTGTTATGGCGATCAACTTCCTTGTGTCTTTGTTGAAGAAGAACTGGCAGAATCTGAAATCCGCGTACATCAAGTCGACTATGGGGAAGTCGCAGCGTATCTACTAAGGCATGCACGCGTAGGCTTGTGAATTAAGCCACAGGATCATTTTTGGTCTTTAGCTCCGTATATTATTTTGTTTTAATTACTTAAACACTCTTTTGTCTTGCATGTACACTTTGTCCCCCGTGGTGCGCCGGTTTCACCATCTTTTCTTCCGGAAGGTGGGCACCGTGGACGGTATGTATTGCGTTTTGTCCCACCCCCACTCATTGCGTCTCTCTTTTCCTTCACTTTTCTTCCCCGCCCAATTTACTCCTTCTGTGATCATTTGTTATCACCAATGTTTGCTAGTGAACCGACTTCGTTTACGAGAGAGTCATGCCCTCTATTACTCAGGAGACGCTCCGCAGGCGCGCAGAATTTGTTCGCACAGGAGGCCGCGGTTCAGTACGCCGTACCGTGAAGGTAGCACATCGCAATACCGGGGACGACAAGAAAGTGCAACAAGTGCTGAAACGCCTCAACGTGTCACCCTTCAACGACGTGGACGATGCCGTTCTGTACCGTCATGACGGTACTGCGTACTATTTTGAGAAACCGAAGGTACAGGCATCCATGCAGTCGCAATGCTTCGTCGTGAGCGGTGCGTACGATGTGAAGGAGGCAAGCGAAGTGCCTTCATAGGGGTGCTATGTGAACGGACTTAAGTTCCTTTGTCTTTCTTTATGTTTCGTTTTCTCGTTTCTTTTATTCCCGTGGTTCGTCACTTTTCCTAAAAAAAAAAAAGCTGCGGCACCAACCCGCAGAACGGTGGATGAGGAGACCAAATCACTGATTAGCTGCAATACCCAGAAGCCAACTTTATACGTAACACCTTTTCTTTTCCTTTCCTTTAGTAAACACCGCCATCGGCTTCCCCTCTACTGGGAGGTAGGTGTGTAGAAACGGGGGTCTGAGGTGTGGTATTGAAGCTACAGTGGTCCGCACAGGCACGCGAGTGGGGGAGACAGATACTTCTCCGTGTGCGGGTGTTCGTTCTTTGATTATTAAAGGAGTTCGATTGTTTAAATAGATTTATGCTAGACAAAGTTGTAGGCGATCAGGAGGGTCTCCAAAAGCGGAGCTACACATACAAATCGGGGGCTGTTTATGAGGGAACCTTTCAAGGCACGAAGCGACACGGACGAGGGCACTGGAAGCACCCAAGCGGTGAGGTGTATGAGGGTGAGTACGTGGACAACAGGCAGGAAGGGCTCGGTGTATATTACTTTAGCGAGTCTGGTAAGCGCTACGTCGGTAACTGGATGTCGGGGAAGATGAATGGCGAAGGAGTCTACTTCTTCTCCAGTAGCTATACCCCTTGCTTCGTGGGCTTTTATACTGATGACAAAAAGTGTGGCAAGGGGTTCTATTGCCATGAGAATGGTGTGGTGATGGTGCAAGAATACGTTGATGGCGTGCTCCACAGCGAATCTGAAGCAACGCCGGTTCAGCGTGTAGAGTGCATGATGAGTATAGATAATCTACTAGAAGCGGCTCGCGCTGTCGCCCCCAAGACATTGGGTGAGGCCCCGGCCGCATTGTGCGAACGTACCTTTAAGTTACCATCCGGCGCAACGTACTGTGGCCAATACAGCGGTTCGAAGAAGCAGGGTGTGGGATACTGGGAGCACCCCGAGGGTGACTGGTACGAGGGTCAGTTTGAACAGAACAAACACCACGGCTGGGGCGTGTACGTTGTGGGCCGAAGCGGCAAGAAGTATGTGGGACATTGGCGAGACGGAAAGATGGACGGTGTTGGGGTGTACTTCTTCAATCCCCAAGAAACAGAGTACTTTATTGGCTCATACCGACAGGATGTAAAGCACGGACGTGGGTTGTACCACTTTGCGGAGAGCGGTAGCAATAAAATTCAGTTGTGGGGAAATGGAGAAATCGTGGAGGAGCTGGTGGAGGACGATGGTGCTGTACAGAAGTATCACGAAGCGATGAAGCGTGTAATAGAGATCACAAGAGCTGTTGCCCCCAAATACTTTCCTCTTACTGTCCGGTGACAGGGGGAATAAGGATGGTTGTTGATTGTCTGTACAATCCGTTCGGTGTACACAGCGTTGATCAGAATGACCGTTTATCTTAACATTGTTATGGACTCCTTCATTTACGTTGCTACGGCGGTGTTGTCCATTCACGTGACATCGTTGCTACCTCCACCCGCCAAGTTATCCCTCTATCTTTGCGTCGCTGGCGACGCTTTTTAGTGAGTTGTGGATATTCGGGTTGCAGCAACGCGCGGCCAATGCCCAACTTACATTTTTGGTCAATTGCACCCGGACCTTCGTACGTTGTTTGTCCTCCCCCAACTATTTTCTTTCACCCGTATTTTTAGGGGAAGGTAATTGTGGATCCCCGATGGTGACGCTGGGGAAGAAGGATCTGTTGAGGTGGGCGGCAGAGACGACTGGAATCCGGCCCTGCAGCAAGTATAGAGATTTAGGCGACGGTGCGGTTCTTTTGGCACTTGCACTTCATGTTTTTCCTACATCGTTCCCCAGTGGTTTCGCCTCCGCCATTTCGTATCAAGGGAAGGACTCTGCCGAAAGAAATTGGGATGTGTTGCAGAACATCATGGAACAACGACAGTTGCCGATGCATTTGTTTGATCGCCGTGCATTCTCCGCAGGCGAGGCGCGCCATTGCTTCAACACACTGGTAATTTTTTACTTCCTTGATCGGTTAAAACATAATTCACATTTTTGTGTCGACTTTGCAAATCCGGTGGACCCCCGAGTTGCCGACTTCCTTCAGTCGCCTCAGAGCCTCACTAGTATTGGAAAGTTTAGTATTCCACCATCATCGTCATCACCATCACCGTTAGTTGGTGCAAGCCTCTGTGGGGGAAGCGCAGCGACAGTTGGCATAGAACAAGCTGGTGAAGATGCCCTCGTAGCGGTGGGGTCCTCGCCCGTGGGATTGGTGGCGTCTGGACGTCCTCCACTCCGCATGACAAGTCCGCAGCTCGCAGACGGTGGCGTATCCCAGAGTCAGTTGTCCAGGATGCATATGCTCAACACTCAATTACGAGAGGAGCTTGACAACGTACGTGCAACATCTCACCTTTTGCTGGCACAACAAAGGGTGATCGTGGCGACTGAAATTGCGGCGATGACTGAGCAGCTGGAGGCCCAGTTGTTGCTTCTGCGTCAGCAACGTGATCACGAAATTCGGAGGTGTTTGAGGGAAGTACGCGAGGAGTACGATACCTTATTAAATGAGATCCCCAGTACGACGCGTTCAGATGCGTCCAGCTTTCGTGTGCTAAGCTGTTCCAGCGGGAGCAACAGTAGTAACACCGACGGCCTTGGAGGTCTACAGCGGTTGTTTGAGGGCAAGTTTCGTAACATGCAGCGCGAGCTTGACATGGCTGACAGCACTATCCAGCAATTGCGTACCGCTGTCAATAAACAGCAGGAGCGTCTCGAAGCGCTTGAAGATAGAATTCGCTGCATATGCTCTTCCACTCCACCTGTTAATAACGAGGAGTGCACAGGGTTTATCAATAATATCCTCGAGCCACTTTTTGGAGTGGCACCGCGCGCCGTTGTTGAAACCGTTGGTCTACGTTTGAAATATGTTTTTTCACGAATGGATGCGCTGCGTTGCGAGGTTCAGAGGCTGTGTGGGCGTGATGGGAGCGAGTCGGAAGCAATTCCCGTTTCCAGCTTTGGGCAGGGCGTCGGCGGTGCCAATAATGCATCACTCAGGCAGAGCGGGGGAGCAGAGAAACCGCCGCTGGTGGATGCGGGAAACTTCTGTTACCAAACCGCGGCTGGTGGTGGGCGTAAGGCAGACGAAGTGCCCCCGAGTATTTCCGGGGTAGGAATATCTGCTGGGACACGCGACGGGAATTTTTTGGCATGTGAGGGGTTGCGATCGAAACCGCGCACTCTCTCGATGGAGGGCACCCCCCTTGACACCACCACCTCCCCTACAATTGCATTCGTTGCTGCCAGTGGTTCCACAGCAGTTGCTTCTGATTTTGGGGCCGATGAAGGTGACGTTTTTGTTGCCGGAGGTGATGCACAACCTCGTGAAGCCAAGCCAACGGCCCCTTCAAGCAATTCCTCTGTCTCCCTGCTATCGTTGGAGGAGTTAGAAAGGCGCAAGCACGAAATTATGAGCAAGTATGGGTTTTCTCAATAAGCGACACTTATCTATGTGAGCGGTTTTTAGTTTGCGTTTGCAACTCTGTGCATTGTATTTTTGAGTAGCATGGTGCCTCATTTATGTTCGCTACTCTCGCACTTACAATTTTTAACATATATAAATATGTGTACTCGTACGTAAGTATGTGAGCTCATAAATGTAGATATTTTCCGACGTTTAAGGACGAAAGTGGTATAACTTGCCCATTTTTCTTCCTCTTCATGACTTTTTTTTTTTGAAACACCAAGTTACGACTATCTATCACGGAGCGCTTATTTACTTATGTCAACTTCTCTACGGCACACGGCTTTACATGCCTTCCACGTTGGTCGTCGAGCGCGCATGGCACCATTTTCCGGGTACGACATGCCCATAAACTATGCGGCGGGAGCTGTTCGCGAGCATCTCCACACCCGTGAGGCCGCCAGTATTTTCGACGTGTCACATTTCGGTGTGGTAGAGGTGTTTGGTGCCGACCGTGAGAAGTTCTTGGAGTGGCTGACGCCGTCCGCGCCCTCACGGCTGCCCAGTGGGAAAGCTGCACTCACCATGTTTCTAAACGACCGAGCAGGTGTAAAAGATGACTGTATTGTGACTAGGTATGACGATCGTCTCGTAGTCGTTGTGAATGCGGGATGTAAGGACAAGATGATTGCATATATGCGGCAGAGCGTTGCCGATTTTACTGGCGATGTTGCGCTGGAGATGGAGGATCGCGCCATTGTGACAGTACAAGGACCCAAAGCCGCGAGCGCGCTCGCGCCACATGTGGAAGATCTGGACAAGTTGCTTTTCATGCAGGGCAGACAAGATGTGGACATTCGCGGCATGCGTATTAAGACTCTTACTCGTTGCAGCTACTCCGGAGAAGATGGCTTCGATATAGTTATGCGCGAGGAAGACGCCTTGCCTATCGTTGAGCTTCTGCTGCAAAACCCTGATGTTCAGGCCGCCGGCCTTGCTGCGCGCGACACCCTTCGAACGGAGGCGGGTCTTAACCTGTATTCCCATGAATTGTCAGAGGACATAGACCCCGTTGCTGCCCGCTGCATGTGGTGTGTGCCGAAGCACCGTATGACCGAAGGTGGGTTTGTTGGTCATGAGCGGCTGGCGCAACTGGTAAAGAAGGCGAAAGAGCTGGTTCCTCGAGTGCGTGTTGGTATACTCGCCGCCCCTGAACGTGGACCCATCCCTCGCAATGGAACTCCGGTGCTTGTGGAGGGCAAATGTGTCGGCGTGGTCACGAGCGGGGTTCCATCCCCAACGCTCGGACGTAACATTGCACTGGGCTATGTTGATCGAAGTTACTCAAATATTGGTCAACAAGTGGGGCTTGACGTCCGTGGAAAGCTTGTGAAGGCGGAAATAGTGAACTCAAGGTTTGTTGCCCCGCGCTATTATAGGGGATGAGAACTCTACTCTCTATTGTGAGCTGCCCGTTGCGCTACTAATCTACACTTATTAGAGGCTCACTACAAAACTTGTAGTGTGTACGAGAGGATTAATGTTGCGAAGAAACAGCGACGGGAAGAAGTCTACTAACGCAGGGGGTACCAACATATCGCGGCTTCCTCTGCTCAGCACCAACTTCCTTCGCTGGAATGCCATTGTGGAAACCGAGTTTCTCTCATACTAGTCATAGTTGTGATGTGATTTGCGCTCGACTTTCTTTTCTCTCCATCTACTTTTTGTTTTCCTATTTCCAGTAGACAACGTTCGACTCCGTGTCTACTTGTGCTGTTGTCGATGTTGGTCCCATTGGGCTCCTCGACTCTGCCATTTTAAGCCGATTACCACCTCAACCGAGAGAAGACAATACGGTGACGTAGGCGCTTGTGGCCTGCATTTATCCTGTGCCGTATGACGTCATACGTGTACTTGTTTTTCCATCAAACCCACACTGCAGCTGTGTCTATATGTGTTGCCTCTGCGCGGATTGCCGCCACATGCTCATGTTGTAGTGTCAACTTCTCGCTAATATCACAAGTCGCCTTCCGTTTTCCTTTCTGTGTTGCAAAAAAAAAAAAAGAAGTGGCAGTCGAAACACTCGTCCCTTCGCATTTCGGCGATGGAACCTCGCGAGATGAGTGAGGAGGAGCTGGAGCTTCGTTTCGAGCGTGCGATGCTGCTAGACGAGCGCGAATTCTTGGTGAGAGAGACGGAATCGAGGGCGGAGCTCACTGCGCGAGCATCAACGGCAAGAAGGAACGAAGCGGAGAGGGACAGTGAGTTGCTGCGCCTGTACCTCAACGGCTTGCTAAGGGGAAATCTAGACGCGCGCCGCAAGGCTGAAGCCCAAATGAGAGAGAAAGTAAAGGCCAAGCGGACCCATTTGGCCGAACTAAGACGTATATTTGCTGAGCTGCAGAAGGCAGCAGTGGAGCTGCGCGAGCGCTGTGCCGCTTACGGCGCAGGGAGGACTTTTTAGAGCACTAATTGTTTTTTACGCCACGCACTCGACAGTCTGTGCACCTCTGTGGAATCGGGGGTTTAGAATGCTCTTTGTTTGCCAACCACTGTCTTTATGGTAATAAGATATGTCTGGAAAAAATTGTGCCTATGCCTTAATAATTGATGCGTGTGTGTATATTGGGTGCAGGTGTCAACATATTTCACGGTTGCCATGGCGCCTCTCTTCACTATGTGTCCTTTTACTTGTTTTTTTTTCCTTATGGTCATCCTCTATCTGTTTTGTTATGATGGAAATCCCTCAGTCCATAGGAAACGGATCGTTCATTTTTCTCCCTTATTTTCTTCGAGGTGTACACTCGTTACAGTTTTGAGAAGGGGAGGGAGCGTACGCCGAACCGCGCACTGCAGGTACGTTTCCAGTACATAACAGAAGTAAGTCAGTTCAGTCAATACCCATCCGAAGTATTTTTTTTTTTTCGAGCACAGACGCACACATATTCACATAAACATTCCCGCGTACGATACTTGCACAAATCTAGACACAATCACGATTCTACATAATTGCATAGGAGAGAGCTAACCGTGGGGAGTTTTTTTTTTTTTTTTTGATGCATGGGAAACGCGCCCTCATTCTGTTGTTGTTGCTTTCCGTTCTTTTCTCAGCGTAGAGCTGATCAAGATCACCAGCAAGCGGCTCGCGGTGAAGCAAGAAGAAGTCAATTCTCCTTACCACTAAGAAGAAGATGTGGTGTTTGCGGAATGTACATTGATCCCGTTCTTTTCGATGGGCATAGGGAAGCTTGTCGCGAGAATAACTTCAGGAATCTACGACAACAGCAACAAGGGGAGTCGCAGGATTTGGGGGATGATTGTTCGAGGGACTACGATACGGAAGAATGGTGTGTTGTATGCTTCGCGGCACGGCGTTCGTTTGCTTTTCTCCCTTGCGGACACGTATCTTGTTGTGAGAAGTGTGTGATGGCGCTTCAGTTTTGCCCGCTCTGCCGTGAACCCCGCGCCGCCCTTTGCCGGGTTGCTACCGGTCTTCTTTTGCAGTTTAAGTGCCGTCACTGTGGAGAAATCATCGCACCGGAATTACACGATGGTCACAGAGAGGTTTGTGGTTTCCGCATGATGCTCCTACAAAAGGGGAAAGATGTGAGCAAGGAGGAAGACGGTAGTGACGGAGCGGATGGACCTTCTGACCGATGTGCGATTAGTAACGCGGAAGACACTTCCGCTACAACTTGTCTTAACGCTGATGCGGTTCTCACTACCTCCGGTGAGTGTGTGACAAAATCTACAATGCAATACTGTATACAATGCCACGGTGTCGAGAGGCCACTGGTCATTATGCTCCCGTGTGGACACCGATTACTTTGTGAAGTTTGTTGTAGCGGTCGTAAGACATGTCCAGTTTGTTTGCAGTGTATCGAGTCGTCAGTGAAGTCTTTTTGTTGATGTGTGCAATAGATATTTTTTAAACGAGTAGGGGCGATATACCTGGAACGAAGCGGAAATTAGCGCAGCAACCGCGCGGGGGAAGCGACATCGTGTCCGCGTTTAAGAAAGAAAGCTCCAGTATGCTTCATTGTTGTTGTTTTTCCCCCATTTCCCCCTTTCCTTTGGTCTTCTTTGTTGCGTTCTGTTCATACCCTCTCCCTTCAATTTCTTTCTCCTTGCGGACTCCTATCTTCAGTGTGGCACCGCCAGAAAGCAGGGGGTTATGCCCTCAGGTACAGACACTCCTGAGGATTGTTTCTTAGTGTATGCATGGGGGTTCGCAGCCCGTTATGTCGATACCGCGCAATATGGGCCTCCCTACTTTCTCCGCGGAAATTCGCGCTGCTGCTTCACTACATTTGACTCAGGGCCCAGTTCTGTGTTATCGTGGCCAGTCCGTCATCGGTTTGCTGCAGCGAAAGCGGCGCAATTAGTTCTCGAGTGTTACGGCCGTAGTGGAAGTGGCGTGAACGAACTTATTGGCGTGTGCCTTGCTCAGATGCACGACCTGGTGGCGGCATGTGCAAAGGACTCCGTAATGACACTGCATATGCGTCATGGTTCCAACAGTAAAGGAGAGGTGTCGTTTCGTGTGGGAATGCAGAGACTGTTCACCCTGACGCTCCGAGCCACGCGTATCGCGATTGAACCAAGCTCGTTGCAACCATCCTTAGCCTACGTAAAACTCTCAGTCAACGGCCGAGACGAATGGGACGGTGGCTCCTGTGTTTGCTGCGGCCGCGGTACCTCTTCTTCCATAAAATCGGAGTTATTACGGAACAACACGGGGGACCGGGTGGTACTTCCGCTCCTGCAATGGCGAAGTACACTTACGGGTAATGCTGGTTCCGTTGATGGCGAAATCTACGCTACAAGTGGTGGGTCCCTTGGCCATTTTTCTATTGTCTTTCCCGACGCCGTTGTGGCTGCCCTCTTAAATGGGGAGAGCAGTTCTCACTTCGCTTTTAGCGCCCCCGTGAAGGCGGCTGCTGCTGGTTTGCGGGCGCTGTTCAGTTGTGTGGGTGAAGTAACGGTGCTGACGGATTGCCCAATGTTAACCTTGTATTGTGGGACAAGTGCCAGTCCCGCTGGTAATGTTACGAACAGCTTGAGCGGTGTGGAGAGGAGCATTCTGCAGGGAGTGAGTGGTGTTTGGCCTTCTGGTTTGTCTCTGTTGGATAGCGTGCTTCATCAGCAACAGGGGCGACTGGTTCAGATACGCGAAAATATCGAATGGGTAAGAAAAAGCAAAGGGGATATCGAGCAGAAATTAGAGGAATTAAAATGTCGGGAAGCCTCGAGAAATTCTGGGGCCTCAATTGGTTCTTCCATGAGGAGAGACATCGAAAAGGAACTGCATGCCTGCCTTGAACGACGGCGGATACTTGAGGATGCGCTTACCCGAGTGAGACAGAGAAGGGATGCTGCTAAGGGCGAGTATTTATCTCACTCGAAAGAGCGGGCTCAGGAGCTGCAGGCGTTTCTGGAGGAGGATGCGCATGTGCAACGTATGCTTGAAGATGTCGGGCGTACACAGTCGAAATTACGTAGTTTTGTCTCATTTGAGGATCAAATGGAGGAAAGGATGCAACGTTTTGCTACAGAGCAGCAAGAACTGGACAACTTCGATGCGAACGTGCTAGAATGCGTGAGGCAGTTGAGGAAGAACTTTTCTTGATTTGGATTCCTTCATTTGCATTATATCCATCTACGTGTGCCAACTCTATTTTCATTTTTTTTTGTGGCTCAGCAGCCCCAGTACACGTTCGGTGCCGGCGGTGCACGCTAACTGTTTGCTTTCCAATTTCACCCTTTTGTGAAAAGTATCACTTGTCATGCAGCTTATATGCCGCATGTGAGATTCTTAAATGTGAATCCTGTTGGGGTTATCTCGATTTACCTCCCATGCGGGTTGTTTTTGTGACGTTTTTTTTTTTTTGAATGTACACGTTATGTTACATTTCCCTGCGCGATGAGGAAAAGAATAGGGAGGGGGATTGCGGTGATGATGATGTGAACAAGACGGCAATGTGAATGCTGCTTGTTTGGCTCATTCCCTTTCTCATGCAACGGCTTGTTGGTTATGTCCTGGCGTCACAACACGGTGGAATTGCAACGCCGTCTTGAGGGGTACGGGCAGACCGCTGATTGCGGTGGCGTTGCATTTGTTATCATCTCCGATTTGACTTTTTTTTTTAAATTTGTTTTCAAAAGGTCGCGACGGTGAGTTTAACCAATTTTTCGAAAACGGTGAAACATCACGGTAATTGAGGTTTGTGAGAGTTCCAGCAAACTCACAAAAAGGCATCGGTGAGTGTCGTGTGGTTCGTATCCATAGGGCGTTTGTAGATAAGTCGAAAAAAAAAAGAAATGATTGTGGAAACGGAAGTTTATAGGGTGAAGTGGAGGTTGCCGGTGTAGTTTCAAACTATATGTTTGTTGATGGGTGCATATAAGTAAGCGTCTTGCGAGGTGCAAGGCTCAATTCACATTTCCCATTTGCTTGATTGCACTTTTGCGCCCGGTGTCCCACTCTCCGGTTTTTCGTTCTTCACTTTGTTTGCCACGTGCACTTTAATCTTTTCCCCCAATTGAACTTCTACTCCTGCAGTCACGCGTAAAAGTTTTTTAAATTCTATAAGAGCTGCATAAGGTGCTCTGTTTCACATCAAGTAAGTGAATAATAGGGAAAACACTATCTGCAACGTCGAAGTGCTTGCGCAATTACCTCATGAGCACCGGGCTGCCCTCCAAGCTTGAGAGTCTAGTGCGTTCGGAGTTTGAGGACACATGCCGTCGTCGTTTCTTCTTTGGTTTGGCTTTTGACCCATATGGCGGATCCGCAGGGCTATACGACATGGGACCACCGCTGTGTGCCATGAAGGCGAATTTGCTTGCCCACTGGCGCCAGCATTTTGTACTGGCGGAGAGCATGTGTGAAGTGGATACCACCTGCCTGACACCGCAAGAGGTTTTTGTGACTTCAGGTCATGTGACTCGCTTCAATGACGTGATGGTGCGTGACACGGTGACGGGGGAGTGCATCCGCGCGGACAAATTCCTCGAGGAATACTGTGAGACACAGCTGCGTGATTCCCAGCTGTCATCGGAGCAGCGGGATCAACTGGAGAGACTGCGCATTGGTGCAGGGGCCATGTCAACTGAGGAAATACGTGCTTCAATTAAGGAACTACAACTCAAATCACCAAAAGGCAACGCCCTGAGTGATCCCTTTCCGTTCAATCTGATGTTCTCCACGAGCATTGGCCCTGAAGGTGACCGCGTCGGGTACATGCGCCCGGAGCTCGCACAAGGAATAATCCTTAACTTTAAACGACTCCTTGACACCGGAAATGCGCAGAGAATGCCATTCGCTTGCGCCAGCATAGGTACAGCGTTCCGAAACGAAATAGCACCGCGCGCAAATCTCATCCGTGTGCGCGAGTTTACACTGGCGGAGATTGAACACTTTGTGAACCCCAACGACAAAACTCATGAGAAGTTTGCCTTGGTAAAAGATGTTGAGATTTGGATGTGGGCACGTAAACAGCAAGAGCTAAACCAAGAACCGGTACTAACAACCGTGGGTGATGCTGTTGCACAGAAAATCATCGATAACGAAACATTGGCGTACTTCATTGCGCGGACTGCTCAGTTTTTGGAGGCAGTGGGCGCGCGATACGTACGTTTCAGACAACACCTTCGCAATGAGATGGCACACTACGCCCAGGACTGCTGGGATGCGGAGTTGTTAACATCGTACGGTTGGGTAGAGTGTGTTGGCGTTGCGGACCGTTCGGCCTACGATCTCACTCAGCACAGTGGTGCCACAAAGAAAGATTTATGTGCAAGAGAGGAATTTGCCGAACCCCGTACCGAACGGCAGCTGCAGCGCAAGCTTCAGAAAGGTGCCATTGGCAAAGCTTTTGGGAGGAATGCCGGAGATGTGATGGAATACCTGAACACTGCCCCGGACGACGTGTGCGTGGAGCTTAGCAAGAAGCTCAGTGGCGGAGGGAGTGTGGATATTACGACGGACCGTGGCTTTACGGCCTCCATTACTTCAAATATGGTGCAGTTTGAGTACAAGGACGTTAAGGTAACTGGGCGGAGCTTTATCCCCAGTGTCATTGAGCCATCGTTTGGTGTGGGACGCATTCTGTACGCGTTGTTAGAGCAAAGCTACTGGGTGCGTAGAGATGAAAGCGCTAAGAACGAAAAGCGTGCCGTGTTCGGCCTGCGGCCCCTTATCGCCCCTCAGAAGGTGGCTGTATTTCCACTGCTTATGAAGCCGGAGTTGATACGAACTGTGGAAGAAATCAAGGAGCGTATGTTGCTGCACGGCATCTCCACGCGCACGGATGATAGTGGTGCCTCAATAGGGAAGAAGTACGCGCGTGTTGATGAGCTCGGTGTGCCATTCTGTGTGACATGTGACATGGAGAATGACGGTTGTGTTACCCTGCGGGAGCGCGACTCAGCCCAACAGGTACGCATCCCAAAGGAAAAAGTTGCTGACATTGTCGCGGAGATGTGCCGGCCGCTGCGTCCGCGTGAATGGGCCAGTGTTTTGGCAGAGTTTCCCGCGCAGGCAGCCGCAACGTGACGTGTGTGTGTGGAGAGTTGTGTCACTTGCTGAGGTTTGATAATCGGGTGTATTTCTTATAATATGTTGTTTAAGAATTATTGGTGCGAGTGACTTGTCACTTTTAAGGTTAACGTTATTCCTAATGACACCCCGCCAACAGCTTGAAGAAGGTAATGTCTTTGCTCCAAAGTAGGAAGTCACACAATATTAACAAAGACATGAATGGGCCACACTTACACCCTTCGCACCGATTTTGCCAGATGAGTTTTGGTTTTCGTTTTAAAAACTTTGTATTGTGCGCGTGAGCACTCTGCTGCTACGCCACCATGTACTGTTTCACCGTATACCCTTGTTTTCCCCTTCTCTCTTTTACAAATGACTTTACTTGTCTGTTCTATCCCAATTGAACCCGCACACGGTAACTCGGTGGAGTTGATAACAGCTTAGTGTGCGCTCTTGTTTGCCAATCGGGTGAGTGATAACTTGCCGATGTTTGGCCGGTTATTTGGTTTTAAGTCAAGTCAAGAGGCCCCACGCCCTGGGGTGTCCCCGGGGAGGCCAAATTCTAGTTTGGAGGAGTTGCAGTCGAAGCTTGAGCTGCTGGAAAAGCGTGAGGGCGTCTTGACGAAGAAGGTGGAGGATGAGCTTGCAAAGGCAAGAGAGTTTTACTCAAAGAAAAACAAATCCATGGCTCTGCAGTGTATGAAACGCAAAAAAATGGCTGAGGATGAACTCACAAAAATCGCTTGTCAAAAGCAAAATCTTGACACGCTCATATTCACGTTACAGAACCAGACCATGAACATGGAGGTGTTGGCTGCGCAGAAACGGGCGAAGGACGAACTGAAGTTGGTTAACAAGAAGATGGATGCTGATGGTGTGGACAATACTATGGACGAACTGTTGGAGGAGATGGATAAAGTCAACGCGGTATCGGAAGCTCTCCGTCAGCCCTTGGACGCTCAAGTAGTGGATGAAGACGAATTGTTGGCTGAGCTGACGGAAGAGATGAATGAGGTTGGGATATCGCAAACCACGACAGCGACAATGGCGCCCGCGGCATTGTTGCCGAGCATGCCAGGTGTCCCCCAAAATGACCTTCCGCAGCATCCAAACAAAGCTGTGGACGAAGAGGAGGAGGCACTACGAGCACTAGAGAGGGAACTACTGTCGTGACAGTGGTATAAGCACTGATATCCTGCAGACCAACCACAAACATTTGCTTCTTCCGCATGTAATTAGTTGCGTGTATATGTGTGCGTTAGTTTCGGTTCTCGTATGCGGAGGGGACCATATGCGTCATTTGCAAGTGTTTCTTACGTATGAGAGCACGTTGTAGGGGGCCGATGGCAGATGGAGAATAAGCGGGGAGGAGTGGCCACCAGAGCAACGTGAGTGAAAGATGTGGAGGCTGGGGATGGGAATAATTGAGTGGTGGTGGTGGAAGTTTCAAATAAACTCTGGAGGCTAAAGAGAAATGTGGGCGCGGTGACAGCAATGTGATGGAGGAGGGAAACAATAATGTACACTCGCCATTTCACTTGTGCAATGAAATGTTAGGGGGCAGAGGTGTTAAGGCGACCTTGACACCTGTGGACTTCCGTACCGGAGGGGAAAGGGTGAGGATTGCTATCTTGCAATAGTGCGTGACACGTCTTCATTCTCTCCTTTTGCCCCCCACTAGTTGCACGCTTATTCTTGTATAAGTATTCACTTCTATGTTTGATTAACTTTGAAACGGCCGAAATGTGGGTCTCTCATGAAGCCATTTCAAACCCAACCTGTAGGCCTGTTCACTTACCTTTTTCCTACTCTCTACGGTGACAACGTGAGGGAAGAGCGTACCATCTTCCTTCAAGTGATCGCATCATTCAGTTTTTTTTAAAATTTCGTCAACTCTCCACCTCCTTTCCGTGCGTAAGCACATGTGTGCCTACACTGTTTTCTTTTGTTTCGCCTGCGTCGGATATCGGGACACTTTTCTTCTTTTGTTTCTTGCCAAAGGAGTGGCGTATCTCCAATCAAGTACTAGGAAAGTCACAGTAGCAATTGGCCGCAACACAAAGGTACCGGTGCTGTTGGTAGCGGCTCTATCAGACACGGCAATTATGAATATTTATCGTTTGTCGTGATGTAAGAATTCGCAAGATTTGGGTTGTCTGGTGGTGCTTGTGACGGGGTTCCATTTTTTTTTCTCCATTCGTTCCTCTTTTTTCTTTATCTTTTACCTTTGTTTGAGTGGTTAAAAAAAGGAACATGACTGGGGTTCTGCTCTCTCCTTTCATGATGGAAAGGCCACGAGAATTCGTAATTTTTTTATTTAGTGCTTACCACCGTTGCATCCGCTCTGTGCCATGCAGAAAATACTCACGGCTGTGTTGGTGCGTGTCTCCATGTGTGTGTTATGCCCTGGCATCATTGCGTTAAAGGTGTTTGGTTGCCGTATTCCCGTTCCCACTTCCCGCTGTTATTAGTAGTGCTATTCCACTATCGTTTTCTGTCTGTCGCACTCTTTTATCGTTCGTTTCACACCTCATTCACTGATACGGGAAATAGTGTACCTCCCCGATGGCTGGCTTTTCACCTGTTTTTCTTTAAATATTTCAATGTCGTTTGCATCCTTTGTTTACTTAGGGCATTGCAAGGTAATGCTGTCTGTTGTGCGCGAATACCTGGAGCAGTGCTCTCAGCGTCGCGTGGAACCGTACTATGCCTTTATTGAGCATGCGGGAAATAGTGAAATTGTTGCTGATATCGACTTTGCCCCAGTTATGGCCATTCGTCTCCTTGCTGTAACGTTGTTGCGCAGCCGCCCCCGGAAAGGGGGATTGCGGCTTCACGCGTTGGTGTTGCGATACGGTGTAAATAAGGGAGAACACCATCCACCTCAGCAGTCAAAAAGGCTACTGCCGTACGAGACACTCGCCGCCCGGCGGCGTACTGAGGACGATATAATGTCTCCGGTAAATCGTCATCTGCTGCGGGGTCTGTTAGATGGTGTACGCATGGCCTGTATTGCTGCAATTCGGCACCTTACGCGTCTTGAGTTGTGCGGTCTACCGCTCAGTGGCGGCAGTGCGATTGTGGAAGTGACGAGCCGATTATTCGATCTTCTTCCTCATTGCTGCTCTCTCCGCGTCCTTAAGCTAAGTCATTCCACCTTAACGGACAGACTTTTTCTTCAGTTGACAACTGCGGCGATGGCTTCCGCGTTTCCCGCTTTGAAGGAGGCATATTTTTCCGAATGTGGTCTTACAGATGAAAGTGCGCGCGGTTTGCACTCGCTGATAACCCTGAATCGCAGTAGGGAGCAGCAAGCAATGTGGTTATCTTCATTTCGCAACGGTAATAGTGGTTCCCGCACTGTAAACGCTCCTGTTCCGAGGGCTCTTGAGGCGCTTGACCTGTCAGGTAATCGTTTGGGGGACCCAACCTTGAAGCGACTTGCCATCGCCATAACACATGATATTTCACTACGTGTGGTTGATATGAGCCGGAATGCTGTAACAACGGCGGGGTTAGTGGAGTTCCTGCAACAGGGGACTCTTGGGGGAAGTGGTATCGAGTCGTTGGATCTTTCCAAGAATCTAATAACGTCCAATACCTCTTATGGAGCTGAGGAAGGCTTCGCTTGCCTTTGCAGCTGTCCAGAGCAGCTGCTTCTCACACGTATAACTGGCATTCGGCAGTGTAGAACTGGTAGTCCTGCTTCCCACGGTGGTACGCGCCTCGTTCCTAAAGGACCACCTTCACCGGCGTTTGATCGACCCACCATTTCTACTTCACCAATACCGAAGTCGCAAGCATCGTCCCGAGGCCAGAGTTTGTCGGCTGGTACGGTGGTGACGGGAGCAGAGCAGATAGCTGCAGCGGCTCCCCTGTCGAGAACTACAAGACAAATGTCAATAAGTTCCGCTGTAGTAATTGAGGGAAGCGCCCCTGAAACGGGGCGCAGCTCCCTTTCTTCTATACTGCCGGACAAGGAGCGATCTCTTGCGGTGCACAATGTCTACACGCGTAGTTCAACCGCTCATGTTTCAGCAGCGATGTCAACGAAACCCAGCAGTTGCAAGCATTGTCCCGGCGGCACACCGTCCACCGTCCATCCTCCAGCAAGCGAGAAAACGCAAAATCAAGTGATACCTGATTTGATTCCACAGGGCCCAGCTCCTCGTTTTCAACCCCTGTTATTTTCGTCCCCAGGTGGCCAAGAGCAGCAGTGGTACGGGGTGCCCTTGTACATTACACTCCCGTTTAACCCATTAGGTGGCCTTCAGACAGCCCCGCTAGCGCCTGTGAAACATGATGTTGCGGTTGGCACGGCGTCGCTGCAATCGTCGCCTCAGCGTGACGACGCCGATGAACTCGAGTCGGGACCGCATACGAGTAATGGAGGCAGCGAGAGTGGCGTCGGGGATGTCTTTGAGGAAAAGATGGTGGAGCCGTTAAACAGCGACAGATGGGAAATGGGGGAGTGGAAGGCAAAGGAACAGCGGTTCCTTGAAGCTCTTGTAGTGCGACTGGAGAATCACGAAACTTCCACGGCAGAGTTGGTGGAACGTAACCATCAATTGACGCGTGAGAGCCTTAAAGGTCTTAAGGAGGAGTTGTCACAGCGCATACGTGAGGTACTAGAGGAACAGCGAAGCGAACAAAGGCGGCTTGACATGCGGTTGGCTGCTGAACGAGAGCTTCAAGATCCCGAAGAAACCCTTACGAACCAGTTAGTGCAGCTAATTCACACCGGTATGAAAAGCATTCATGACCAAATGGCGAAACCGGTGGGGACATCGGCTGCCAAAAGCGATATTGGAATGGGAGCTTCCGGCAAAGCGTCATGCCAAACTACACAGGACTATCTACGTGAGGTAAAGGGATTTCTTAAGGGTTTGGGTTGGTGAGGCGGTGCCCTTTTCTCCGTATATATATGTGTGTGTGTGTGCACACATATGTATATATATTTACCTGTTTGTGGGGGTGTTGCTGTTGAGCTATTTTATTTGGTGGGGGTTGGAATTCCTGTAAAATTTTATCTGTGTAGGTGATATCATTTGAAGAAAATGAGAAAAAAAAATCGCGAGCCAAATTGTGCTTGTTTGCCACAATTCTTTGGCTGTTTAACAGTACCTATGGGATGCTCTCATGTGGGGAAAGCCACCATCCGCACTCTTCTTTTTTTTTTTTTCAGCACAGTGATACGAGTGGGAGTGTAAGAGAAGGTGTAGGTGTGGTGTTACAACTTGTAAGCGGGAAGGAAAAAGGTCTGAACTGACGGTAGCAAAAAAATTTAGTGCGTGTGGGAGGCTGCAACTTCTCATATACGCTAGTGCCCATTATCTGTTGAGAAGGTGTTAAATCCGATATTAAACGTAACGCAGGGGCCATGAACATTCAAGGCATGGCTCTGCACGGGCACATGAAGCCCGTAACAATGATTAAATTCAACCGAGAGGGGGATCTGCTGTTTTCAACGGCAAAAGAGCCAAATGTGAGTGTTTGGTATACAAAGACTGGGGAGCGATTAGGCACATACGATGGACACAGCGCTATCTCGGCATGCGATGTGAACAACTATTCTACCCTCCTTGTAACTGGTGGAATGGACTTCAAGGCAAAGTTGTGGTGCGTTGAAACCGGTGAGGAACTCGCAAACATTATGCTTCGGACTCCAGCCCGTGCGGTTGGTTTTTCCCACGACGACAATCTGTTGATGGTGAGCACTTCGCGGAAAATGGGCCAGAAGTCCGCAGTGCAGTTGTATAATTTGCCTTTCTTACCTCCCAAGGATGGCTACAGTATACACCCGGTGAACACGGTGTTTAATCCGTGCACAGAGTTTGTGTCTGAAAACGATGACGTTACTTTTGCCATCTGGGGTCCCACAAATGACACGATTTATTACTCGACGAGCGACGGCTCAGTTGCCATCCTGGACGTGGAGACAATGAGCACTGTTTGCACACACAAACCACATGAGGAGACGATCAACCGCATATCCTTCGATTCTAACTATTACACTCTCATCACCGCTTCGAAGGACAAGACGGCTCGCCTGCTAGATTCACGTGATCTGTCCGTTGTCCAGACCTATACCAGTGATGTACCGGTGAACGATGCTTCAATTTCGCCACGCGGCGATCATGTTATCATAGGTGGTGGCATGGATGCGCAGGACGTGACAACACAGGGTGGGCAGACAACATTCGAGGTGAAGTTTTACCATAAGGTGCATGAGAAGCAACTTGGACAGGTGCGGTGCCACTTCGGTACGATCAACTCCGTCTGTTTTTTCCCCGACGGTCGTGGGTTCGCTAGCGGAGCGTTTGATGGCCTTGTGAAACTGCACCGCTTTGACGACAAGTACAGCTCAACACCCGGTGCAATTCCCCTCTGGACACCCGAAGGCATATAAATGAAGAGAGAGCGGTTAAGTTGCATAGCCACCAACGGATCCGATAAAAGAGAAAAGAGCCGAGACTCAAAAAAAAAAAAGAAATAAATGAATGAAAAACAAAATGACTAAGACCAGTTTAACCATCCGTGGCGGTCCGTGTGCATGTTTTGTGAGTTATATTTTTTTGAGGTTAACCTGCTGTGCATTCAGTACTGTTGGCACCTGTGCTACACCATGCGTTCCCTACCTCCTTTTTTCTGTTCTTCGTGTTGCCTGGTGAACTGTTTTGTAGTTGCTGCAGTGTTGCAGAATGTGGCGGCGTGGAGTTGCTGCTGTCCCGTTGCCTCTGTGGCAGGGAAAGCTGCTGCAACTAGTGCATCACCGAGCGCTGTCTACAGATACTACGGGGGACGAAGCGACCGCATGGAGCCATGCGATGGAAGCGAAGTACGGCACAGGCACGTACAAACTATTCCGACCTTTGTACAAAGACCTTTCGGACGAAATGCGCCTTGAAGCTTATACAAAGCCACCAGCACCGATGCAGGGCTGGTCGGTTCATCACGATGAAGCCGTAAACCTTGCGATTTTCTCCCACAAAGGGGACTCAAGGTCGCGCACCGCACGGGTTGTGGCGTACAGCCCAATTACAGTGGAAAACCCCGAATCACTGAATCCCCTGCTGTATTTCATGGACTGGTATCCAATAAATGTACTGATGGAGCGGAACGGTGTTATTGTCCACTTTTCGATTGCTTCCACCGAGGGTGGCATGCATATGCGAAACGTGAGAGTATACAAGGCTCAGGACGAACTATCGCCTAATGATCCTGAGAAGCAAGATTTGCCGAACAGGGACTCTGAATGTGAAAGACTGATGTCAACTACCGACGACGCAGCATGGGTACGTCACAATCTCTACTATGACGGCCCTTGTCTCTGGCACCTCGAGTTGGACATGCTGAACGAATTGTATGATGTGATGCAGGACCACGGCGTTACGCTGGATTGGGTACGGTGGGTAGCGGAGTGGGTGCACTACTTGGAGCATGTGTCGTACGTGCGGTGGACGTTAGGTGTGCTGCAGGAGCTTATACCTGTTGATGAGCGTGGGCCAGAAGATGATTTCCTCACCTCCGAAGAAAAAGAGGCGCTAGCCACCCCTCCGGAGGAGTGGTTGGAGGCGCATTACATATAGCCTCACATTTGGCGAACTCAGTCGACAACTGCCGTAAGTTCAGTTGCATCCCGCCACCTCCATGCTGAACTTTTGTTCCTACTAGTTCTGTTTGTTATTGATTAAAGATATTCGTCACACCTTCGTTGTTTCGCCACAGCCGTTTCAACTACAGGTACTGCGCTCCTCCGTAAGCTTACCTACCAAATAAGAGCGGTTTGACTCGGAGCGGCGCGGCATTCAAGCTGATGCCGGTGGTTTTACGACTTTCCTCAATCATAAATACCGGGATAATGTGGCCTAACAAAGAATTATCGTTCAGGCATGCACAATATTGCCACCAGCTTGATGCCCTCTCGGCTTCCTGAATCTAGAAAAAGCGATATTTTCCCCATTTACACGGCACAATGGTGACTATGGCTGGTGATCTACCACTTTCTCGTTGTTACACAAACTACGGCTTGACTTTTACACGTGGTAGCACGATATATTTCCTTTTTTTTTTTTTTTGAAAAAAGTCCGACATAACCCACACATCACTCAAATCAGTAAAACTTCGTACGTATGTTTGTTCGGATGTGCTTGGGTGGCCGTGACGTCTCTTCAGGGGAGCTATTTTGCGATAGCTGCGGACACCCACTTGTGAGTACTTTTGTTGAATCCACCAATAGTCGTTACCCGTTGTACGCTGTTTACATTTACCTTCGTCCCTCCTCTGTTTCTTGGACACAGAATAAGCCACTTGAAGCAAACAAACAAATTGGTTTACATCAACGGAGATCATTCAAGTTCGTCGGTCTAACTCTCATACATTCTGCAGTGAGGTTAAAACACTCTTATTGAATAATGACTGATTACAAGGTACGTGATATCAGCCTCGCTGAATGGGGCCGCAGGGAGCTTGAGCTCGCAGAGAACGAAATGCCGGGTCTCATGGAACTTCGCCGTGAGTACGGCCCTTCGAAGCCTCTGAAGGGTGCCAAGATCGCTGGCTGCCTGCACATGACTATGCAGACTGCTGTGCTTATCGAGACGCTTGTGGAGCTCGGTGCTGAAGTGCGGTGGGCCTCGTGCAACATCTTCTCCACACAGGACCATGCAGCCGCCGCGATTGCGAAGCGGGGTATCCCTGTTTTTGCTTGGAAGGGCGAAACTGAAGAGGAGTACATGTGGTGTATGAAGCAGACACTGAAGGGCTTCAGCGGTGATGGTTACCCCAACATGCTGCTCGACGACGGTGGCGACCTGACAAATTACGTCCTGGATGAGTGCAAGGAGCTGGACGGAAAAATATACGGTGTCTCCGAGGAGACAACGACAGGTGTAAAAAACCTGTACAAGCGGCTGCAGCGGGGTAAGCTGACCATCCCCGCCATGAATGTGAACGACAGTGTGACGAAGAGCAAGTTCGACAATCTGTACGGTTGCCGTGAGTCTCTCGTGGACGGCATCAAGCGTGCTACCGATGTAATGATTGCTGGCAAGACCGCATGTGTCTGTGGATATGGTGATGTGGGCAAAGGTTGCGCGGCTGCGCTGCGTGGCTTTGGAGCACGTGTCGTTGTGACGGAGGTTGATCCAATTAATGCGCTGCAGGCTGCGATGGAGGGCTATCAGGTGCTATTGGTTGAGGACGTTGTTGAGGAGGCACACATTTTCGTCACGACGACCGGCAACGACGATATCATCACATCAGAGCATTTCCCCCGCATGCGTGACGATGCAATTGTGTGCAACATCGGCCACTTCGACACAGAGATCCAGGTGGCGTGGCTGAAGGCAAATGCGAAGGAGCGCGTGGAAGTGAAACCGCAGGTGGATCGCTACACCATGGCCAATGGCCGCCACATCATTCTTCTGGCTGAGGGTCGCCTGGTCAACCTGGGTTGTGCTTCTGGCCATCCTTCCTTTGTGATGTCGAACTCCTTCTGCAACCAGGTCCTTGCCCAAATTGAGTTGTGGACAAACCGAGACACCGGCAAGTACCCACGTGGCGCCAAGGCTCAGGTTTACTTCCTACCCAAGAAGCTTGACGAAAAGGTTGCTGCATTGCACCTCGGCAAGCTGGGCGCTAAGCTGACAAAGCTCACACCGAAACAGGCAGAATACATCAACTGTCCTGTCGACGGTCCCTTCAAACCTGACCACTACCGTTACTAAGATATCCACTTCAGGGGCTGCTGGGATGCACCTACGCGTCTGTTCAGGTATTAAAAAAATGGTACGTTCGACCAATGTGCGTACGTGCGCGGAAATCAGTATGATGGGAACGTTTTCGTAACCGCACGCTGCACGCGGCCAGTAAAAACGGGGGTTGGGAAAAATTCAGGGAATTAATGGAAGCAATGGTAACTGACAGTATGGAGAGATGTGAGGTGTGCATGATAACGGCAACTAAGCAGCTGAGTGAAACGAGGAGTAATACTGCGCGGCATGCGACTAGGGAGGGTGTTACCGATGCGGCCTCTGTTTGTTTGCTTGTCTGGCTTTACTATTTCTTCATTCCTGTTGTTGTGATTTGTTTTTTTTCCTTATTATTTCAGTGTGGCAACAGTGCGCGGCCTCTACATCGTGAAGTCACAGTCAAGCGGCGCGCGGTGCCTCCTCTAACTGCTTTATTGCCGGGAAGCGCGTAAGCGCAGCCACGCATGTCTACAAGGGAGAAATTGTGAAGTTTTAATAGGAACGATAAGAATGATGGGGTATACTTCGCTTCATTAGCAACAAAACGAGTGACAGGCATGGCCAACATGTGCTCGTTCAGTGGACGGTGCTTCCCTGCCAGCGCTTCTTCGTCTTGCTGCATCGCCGTGCCCTTCTCAGCGCTTCCGATATGGATTTTTTGACGATATTGTTTCTTTTTATTTCTTTTCTGGTTTTGTCCATCATGCCACCACCTTCTGTATGCAAGTGACAACTATTTTCATCAAGTGTAGTGTGATGGGCGAGGAGGTACTGTCAGCCCTGATAGTTGTGGTGTCGGTTGTGGTCGTAGTCACAGGAACTGTGTTTGTCGCCGGTGCGGGTTTCCTTCGCATATCCTTTGGTGCATTGATTGTCTCCCTGTCCTTCTCATTGGTGTTTTCGACCCTTTCCTCCATACTTCTGGAGGCATCGGTGAAACTACCACAGGAGTCTTTCCCCGTTGCTCTCCTGAGGGCAATACTCTCCGCTGCTGGAAAGCAGACGGTTTCCGGTATTGCGCTGCTTGCCCTTCTGTTTGTTGTTGCTGCTGCAGCTGCGCGAGCCTGTGGGTTGCTGGAGGATATCCAGATTCTGTTAGACGCGCACAAGGCGTTTACTGACGAAGGTGATGCGGAAATTGTCCAGCGGTAGACTCATCCCTCTCGCATGTTACACCACCTCATTGCCTAATTGTGTTGCGGGAACCATCCGGTATTAGGTTATTACACCTGCCGTGCACTCACGTACTGTGCCGTGTATTCCGGTGTTTCTTTTGCTGGTTTTCACTCCTCCGCAGTCCGCGGCACTGCTTCGCTGTATGTACCGTGACGCTTTGTATTTGTTGATGTTACTGTTTCCCCTTGACTCATTTCTGTGTCTTGTTCGTGGCCTCCAGGGCACACATAGGGAACAGTGATGGACGGTCTTTACTTCACCGCTAAGGCTCAGTTCCATCAGCTTGCCACGCACATATCGTTGTACCACGAAGATGCTTCGCCCACCTATCGTACGCTGGGGGAGGCGTGTTTGCAGCTTGCGGGATTGCGGCCGGACAGGTTTACTTTTTGGAATGTTCCCAACATGAGCGGTTACTTCAACAAGGCTCTGCCCCTCGACATACATGGTGGGTATGTCCTTGTTGACGAGGCGGCTGTGAAGGCAGCCGCGGGGACGTACGGTGTTCTTCGCTACGCTTACCTCGCTGCGGCTGTGCGTGCGCGTGCCGGTGGGCGTTGGCGCTACGACTTCACCACAATGAATGCAGCGCTCTGTATGGGCGTGGCAAGTGGTTTCGCGGTACTTTCTGTAGGTCGACGGCGCTGGCCGCTGATGCGACGGCGGCCTGTGGGAGCTATTGCTGTTGGAGTAACCACTTGTTTTGTGGCCGTTGTGGCTACCCGCCTGCTGCTGCGCGCCATGGGTGCTGGTATTACGCATGCGCGCAATAGCAACCGGAGGGCGTTGGAGAAACTCCGCTGTGTGGACTGTTACGATGATGTCGCGCGGTATACGGAGCAACGAAAGGAAGAGGTTGAGGCTCAAAGGGTGCCGCAGCCGCAGCCGGGTATGCCTCCTCTCCCTGAAGCTTCTTTGCGACAGTTCGAACGTTTATCGGCACTGCAGGTACAATTGCTGGAATCGAACTTGTGTGAGATTCGTTTGGCGAAACGCCGGGCGAACTCTCAACTATGCGATGTGCATCGTGGCCTGCGTGATGACGAGCAATACGCAGTGTCTGCAGGTCTTCCCATACAGTACGCTGACGTAGCGCTCGCGAGGGAAAGGGCGCGTCAGTTGCCCTCAGGGGGATAAACCGTGCGTCTGATGCTTTTTTTTCCCCCGTTGACTCACAAATTTGTCGTTTGAATGCGCTTTTGTGTTCATGTAATGTCCCTTGGGTGGACTCTCTTCACGTGTGTAATTGAGTGGTCTGTGTGGGTTGAGGGTTGGTGTAGTATTCTTTGTTGTAGGCTTTTTTTAAAATCAGTTCTTTAGACTCGTGGGTTTCGCCTATTTGAAGGTGTTGGTTCGTTTTTTCCTTTTTGAATCCCAGTTGTGTTCTCTTTTTTTTTTTGGCGTATAACGGAATGTTTTTTCTATTTTGTTCTATATAAAAGGTAATGACATGCAAACGGACATTTGATGTCATCGTACTTGGTGCTGGTGCCGCTGGTTGTGCTGCCGGTCGTGCTATAGCACTTCAAAATCCCGGTGCAAATGTTTGCATTGTGGAACAAGGTTCGTCGAGGGCTCCGCCACTTGTGATGCGGGTGCCTTTATTTTATCCGTTTATCTCTTCTGTGAGAAGTACTCGAGAGTTTCTCAGGTCTTATCGTGGCGTATCTGAGAGTTGTATCGGTGGCCGAAAATTACTTTATGTTAAGGGCTGTTGCCTCGGGGGGAGCAGCTGGTGCAATGACATGAGGTATCTCCGAGGCAGTAATGATGATTATGCGTCTTGGAAAGACGATGACTGGACGATGGACAGTGTGCTTCCCATCTTTAAGGCCCTTGAGCGAAATTTGAGAGATGGTAGTGACGTTTACCATGGTGATAGTGGCCCTCTGTTAGTCACTGATCCTCCGCCAGCAAGTGTTTCTTCAGAGCTTAATGTTCGCTGGTTTGAGTCATGTGAATCTCTTGGCATTCCACAGACGGATGAGTTCAACAATGGTTCACCTGATGGTTTCTCGGTTTTCCAATCACACGTTGGAAAGGGTGTTCGTGTTGATGTGTTCGATTGTTTGCTTGAAGCGGAACGACACCTTCTACCAAATGTTACGGTGATGAGCAGAACGCGGGCACATCGCATTGTTTTTGACGGAAAGCGAGCCACAGGTGTTGAGGTAGTGGAAGGTGATCAGTCGACCGTTCTCTCGGCTCCCCGCTTGGTCGTGTGTCTGGGTTCGATTGAGTCTCCAGCGCTGCTGCTTCGGAGTGGTGTAGGCCCTCAGGGAACTGTGGCGGATTTGCAGGGGGTAGGGCAGAATCTCATACAATCTTGTTGCGCAACTGTTGTTTTCCGTGTAACCGATGGTTCTAACCTGCGTAGTAAGTCATTAAGTTGGGGGAACAGTGGCTACCTTTTAAGTCAATGGAGAGAGTACAACGAGGATCGGAGCGGTATATTCGCTTCATTGTGTGAGGCGGGTGCCTTTGTACGGTCTACCCCTGAACTTGCCCATCCCGACCTTTCTTTAACTTTTTACCCGACGCCCAACGTTAGGTGGTGTGGCTGGCGGCCGTTCACTGGATTTGCCGTTCGTGTTGCACATCACTATCCTGAGGCGCGTGGTGAGTTGACTCTCTCAAATGATGGGGCCAACTGCGTTTCGACAACTAACGGTGAAAATATACGGATCACCAGTCGCATGCTCTCCACACGACATGATGTGCAGTGTATGGATGAGGGTTTGCGGTGGGTAGGTTCACTCTGTGGCCCTGGTGGTGACAGGTATAATGATCGTTCCCCCTTTGCTTCACTCGATGTGAGGTTGCATCACCCGGCTGACGGGCTTGCCACGCAGAGGAGCTGCGCCGCGTTTTTGGCGCGGTACGCAGAGAGCACCGGGGACCTCTTCGGCACATGCGCTCTTGGAAGCGTTGTGGACAGTAGTTTGCGTGTGCGTGGTGTGGAGGGTATCTATGTGGCTGACGCCAGCGTTGTGCCTGCGCCGACTTGCGGTTCCAGCAGTGTGATTGGTGCGGCCATTGGTTTCAGGGTAGCATCGTTTTTACAAGACCCCGTTGGGTAGGCCTATTTCGGCGTTTCGCTCGTTCTGAAGTGGAAATGCTCTGATCTCGTCTTTAAAATATCATCCCCCCTTTTTGTTTCATGTGTGCTCCTGCGGACACATGCTCATTTGCATGTACTCAGCTTCCTTATGCTAGCACACTTCCGTTTACTCACTTCTTTCCTGCTTAACCATGGTGAGGCCGCAGTCCGTCACCTCCAACCCATCACTCGCGGGTGGTGTGTGTGCGTGAGTGCTTATAAGTGGCATCTCTTCTAAAGTGGACATAAACAAACGACTACACCGAAAGGACTACCTAAGGGTGAGGTTGTGAGTGCAGGTAAAAATATAAAAACAGAAAGGAGGCGTGCGGCGACTAAAAGATAACTGGAGAAAAAAGTGGGCGACGGAAATTAAATATAATCGAAAGGAGGTACCGCTAGCGGTTTGAACAAATTGTACTCTAGCTGTAAAGCAGTCTAGCGACCTGGTATTTGTTGTGCTTAGGCACTTGAAACTGCGCGGTTGCGTGACATATAACAGTGTATTGTGTGCCACCAGGTAACTTCCACAAGATGACACAACAGACAGTACCTTGGGTGGAGAAATACCGCCCGATGTCGATGGAAGACATTGTTGGAAATGCTGATGCCGTTGCACGGTTGCAAGTTATCGCGCGCGAGGGGAACCTTCCAAATCTATTGCTCTGTGGGCCGCCGGGCACAGGGAAGACCACAAGTATGCTATGCCTCGCTCGAAGCCTCCTCAGTGATCCGGATGGTGGTGGCTCAAACAACAACGCACTAAAGGATGCCGTGTTGGAGCTTAATGCCAGCGATGATCGGGGCCTTGACGTGGTGCGGGAGAAAATCAAACTTTTCGCGCAGACGAAGAAAACCCTCCCGCAGAGAGTGGGTGACTCGAACAACCGGAAAATCAATCTGCACAAAATTGTAATTCTTGACGAGGCAGACAGCATGACACCCGCTGCTCAACAGGCCCTGCGCCGCACCATTGAGCTTCACTCCAGTACGACGAGGTTTGCGTTTGCGTGTAATAACAGCCATAAAATTATAGAACCAATTCAATCACGCTGTGCCGTAGTGCGCTTCAGAAAACTCTCCCACACTGATATCCTGAGGCGCCTCATGTACATCATTCAACAAGAGAATGTTGCATACACTGATGACGGGCTCGAGGCACTGCTCTATCTCGCTGACGGTGACCTTCGTTCCGCTGTGAATGCGCTGCAGGCAACGTGTTCGGGATACAGTCTGGTGAATGCGGATAATGTGTTCAAGGTGTGCGACTTACCTCATCCCCAGCTTGTTGAAGCCATATTGACTAGCTGTGTGAAACAAGACCTTGCCGCAGCGCATAAGGAGATGCAGCGGCTTTTGGGTCGTGGTTATGCTACCTCCGATGTTATCTCGACGTTCTTCCGCGCCGCTCAGAATGTTAAATTATTCCGCGACGAGAAGCAGCAACTACAAGTTCTGCGTATTATAGGAGAGGTGACGATGAGGGTAGCTGAGGGTGTAGGCACACCGTTGCAACTCGCGTCGATGGTGTGTAGAATCATTGTCGCAACGAAGTCGTAACTCCTCTCTTTGCCATATCATCGAACTTTCTTTTTTTTTTCCTGGATCGCTAACTTTTCCTCCTGTTCTGCCCTCTTCCCCTATCTGACGGGTAATCGCATTCTGGGCACGCCTACGTAAGTGAAAAACTTGTGTGAGAAGGAAGCCGTGTCGCTGCACTTTGGGGGAGCTTATATACCAAATTCTGAACGGTGTTATGACTACCCCCTGTTCGTATGCATGTGAAGTGAACATGCCCTCAGTGTTTTAAGAGGGGTGGAGGTGAAGGGAGGGGGAAGGTAAAGTGATAGTTGGAGTAGATGGTGTTGTGATTGTTGTGCGGTGTGCTGGCGGGTACACAGTTTTAGAGAATGATTGCGTACTTTGCTTCTTAGCTATTTGCACGTGGCAGAATTTCTCTTTGTGTGCATCTGTCGGCGTGTTTTTTTTTTTGTTAAAAATCGTCTTCTTCCAGGCTATCCAATACGTTATTATATACGCGTATCTTGAGGTATTGTAACTGCTTCCTGCATTACTGTTTCAGCTTTTTAATCTCATTTCGTTTCTATTTACTTTTTGTCTGTTAATATTTGCAGAAGTCACTCATCGCTCAGCTACTGGAAGGGAGGGATAGCGTGGTAGTACAATGAAAACGTACAGTGAGCTGCTGGCGGTTTGCACCGAGTTCCGAGAGAACTTCGCTGCCCTTAGTGAGAAATATGCTGGCGTGACTCACGAGTTGCAAAGTGAGCGGGAACGGAGTGAGCGGCTTGTGAAGCAGTTGGAGGCAGCTAAGAACAATGAGGACAGGTTAAATAGCGGGATGCGGGAGCTGAAGAAGGAGCTAGAGGAGGCTCTGGCCTACAAGGACCGATACCTTGCAGCGACAGTGTCTGTGGAGCACCTCAAGGGGCGACTGGAAAATGCACGGCACGCCGTTGCCGACAACTTGCTGGAACAGGAGCAGCAGATGGACCAGTTACGGGCGCAGATAAAAGATCTTCAGCAACGTCTGAACGTGTCGGCTGACGTGACGGTTGTTCAGCAGTTGAAACGACAGGTTTCTGAGCTTGAAGAGCGGTGCGCAGTACAGAATGGACAGCTGCTGGAGGAGAGGGAACGCTTCAGTCAACAACTTTTGACCGCTCATAATGCTTTGCGTGAGCAACAAGGGCGGCAATTGGAGGTAGAGCAGCGTTGTCGGAGTATGGAGGCAGAACTGCTTCAAATGCGCTCTCTCGTGCGGCGGTCCTCAGATTTGCAGAACGATGCCGCCGTGTCGCGCGAAAAGTGTGTGTCTGATGCCAGGAAGGCTGCGCTTCAGGTGGAAACTCTAACGGCCGAGCTTCGCGATGCGCAGATCCGACTGTGTGAGGCAGAGTCGAGGCATGCGGAGGAGTTAGAGGCATTGCGCATTGAAGACGCTGAAGAGAAGGCTCGGCTGTTAGAGCGTGTGAGTCAGCTCTCTGCGGCAGCGGACGAAGCGGCAGCACAAAGGGTTCAGGAGCAGGAGAAATATTCGGCGCTGCAACGATCTGTTCACCAACAGCTGGAAACTGTGCGCGCAGACGCGCGTGAGGAAGTTGCCGCCGTGCAAAAGTTACTGGCAGATTCTCGCTCGGAGCAGCAACAACAGGGGTGGCGTGTGGAGCAAACTCGTGCAGAACTTGAGGAGAGCAAGCGCTTGTTGCGGCAACGTGAGGCAAAACTTGAGAGCTATGCGGCGGAGTGTAAGCAGTTGCGAACCCAAATGGAGGCCCTCACCCAGCGCGAGGAGTGGTTAACAGCCGAGCGAGATCACCTCTCGCAGCATCTCGCAGCCGCGCGCAAACAAGTACAGGATTTGGTTGCGTCTCATAAAGGCCAGGAAGAGAGTGGATTGGAGGTGGAACGACTACGCATTCAATTGCGTTTCCGCGAGGAGGAGCTCCAGGAGGCACGTCGCCTTGTGGAGGTGTCAGAGACGCACGTTAAGGATTTGGAAGACGCGGCCGATCGACGCGTGCGGCTCGTTCGACAGGAGCTCAAGCGAATTAAAAAGCAGGCGAAGGTGGAGAGTTCCCAGGCGGAGACTGTGCGGCGTCGACTTGTACACGCGCTTCTAGAACGTGACATGGAAATGCGGCCGTGCTATTCCTTAGAGACCATGGAACGGAAACCCCCTCAACGGGAGCAGCGAGTGCCATCAACTTACGCACACGCCTTTCCTACAGCCCCATCCGGTTTGGACGTTATGACGCTGCTGCGAGGGCAGACGGAACAGGCAGAGGCGCTTCACCAGCGGCTCGTTGAGTTGTCAAAGTGACAACTCTATGGGTTGGGAGCGTTAAACCATAGATTCAATGAAAGCATAAAACAAACATAGATGCATAACAAGGAGAGGGCAAAAGAGCCCAAATATATTTACCGGAATAGCTGCGCGCACAGGAGGCAAAGGAGAGAATAAGATGGTGCCTGTGTGTGACACTTCTTTGTTTGTTCAGAAACAACGACAACCGCGACTTATGTTTGACATGAAATATATATATATATATATGTATATTTGTGCCATTTTTTAAATACATGCGCGTGTTGTTTTTATAGAGGCGGTGTTGCAGTGACCTCCTCTCTTAGATTACATGCGGTGGACTTTGTTCCCCACTTTTTTTTTGTTTTTCCAGTTCTCACTTTTGGTTAGTTATTGTTTTGTTTTTCATGTTTCTTTTGTGTTTGGGTACCGTGCTTTTAATACAGTGCAAGCCGCTTTTTCTTGTGTTTAAACATACTACCCTTTCTGTCTCCTCCTTATCTTTTCACACCGGAATGCTGCTGTTAACTCACCTTTCTTGCCGCAGAAAGCGCGTTCCTTTTTTTCCTTTTTTCTTTTCTGCGAGAGCATCACGGACTTGTAGAAGAAAGTTATTTAAGGGGAAACACAATCAATAACACGCCAAGCAACAACTGGTGATTAACTCCACACCGTCTGCGGAAGGTTCTAGTGAAACAAAGAAAAGTATAGAGCGGGAAGGCAAAGGGTGAGCGAAAAACAGCCTTAGCAGCCACTTCAAGGAGGCCAGTAGAGCATCGACGGATAGCAAAGGTTTACCTAGGTTGTGGACGCTAATCATATTTAATTGTCGCTCATACAAATTTTCGTAAAGTGCCTAGGCGGTCGTTACGAGGCTAAGGAGAGGATACCTGAAGGTAATATAACACGAGGCAACAAACAATGACGGACTGCATCAAGTGGTACAACGCCGTGCTCCTCGATGAAGTTGTTCCAAAGAAGAACCTGTCAGAGTTCAAACTTCCCGATGCCACCAAGGATCTCGTGTTCATGGCTAAGCTAACGGAAGAGGCGGAGCGGTACGACGAGATGGTACAATGCATGCGCAAGTTGGTGAAGATGAACAGCGAACTTGACACAGAGGAGCGTAACCTGCTCTCGATGGCGTACAAGAACGTTATCGGTTCCCGTCGCAATGCGTGGCGCATCATCACTTCTATTGAGAACCGCGAAAGCACCAAGGAGAAGAGTGACAATATGGAGTTGATCGTCTCACTTCGCCGCGAATTTGAGGCGGAACTAGCGGCGGTTTGCGACGACTTACTGTCACTGCTTGACACGTACCTAATCCCTGCTTCCCAGGGAGGTGAAGCGAAGGTATTCTACCTTAAAATGAAGGGCGACTACCACCGCTACTACGCCGAGATCGCACCGGAAGGTGATCAGAGGCAGCTTGCACTCGACGCCTACGCCAAGGCCACGGAGGTGGCGAACAGTTCACTGGCACCCACACATCCAATTCGCCTCGGCCTTGCACTAAACTTCTCTGTCTTTTACTATGAAATCATGAAGGAACATGAGAAGGGGTTCCACCTCGCACGGCAGGCATACGATGAGGCCGTGACAGAGCTGGAAACGCTTGATGACGAGGCCTACCGTGAGTCAAACCTCATTGTTCGTCTCCTCCGAGACAACCTCAACCTCTGGACTGACGAGCAACCCGTGAACTGAGAAGGGTGGAGACCGGCCGGCGGAAAGTGAGGGATGTACGGAGGCAGCGAGAGCAGGCCATTCGCCTCGTTTCCACTAGCAAGTGTGAAATACAATACACAAAGTCCTTTCTTGCGGTAACATGCCGCCAAAGAGGCTTGTATGAAGTGTGTAATAAGTTGCCGATGGAGAAAAATATAATGGGAAGATAGGGAGGGGATAAATTGTGAGTGAAAGGAAATGTTATATATATATATATATATATATTTATATGATATATATCTATAGGTACACATATGAAAATCTGGGCGAAAATAGCAGAAAAGACGTGTGCCTTCTGGGGCATGATGATTGTCGTGATTCGACTGTAAAGAGATTATTTACGCATTGCAATATTCCCTTTCTCAGCTACTCTGTTTTTGGTGTGCCAACGGGGGAAAAAACAGCTTGAAGGAAGGAGAACGAGTGGATAGAGAAGCTATAACAAGGGAATGAACTGTGAATAAAATGTGAAAGGAAAGGAGCAAAGGTAATTAAATCAATATGCAAACGAAAAACTTCAGACTTCAATCGAAGCGACGGTAGCGGTGTACCCCCCTCTCTTCAAGTGTTGTTGAAGGCCAGAACAGCTGAAACGAAAGCCATACCAGTTATTGTCCAGTTAATCAGGAACGGAAACAATAATTGCAAGAGAGCCCGTCAGTGAAGGTGCCCCCGGTGTTTCACATGCTTGCGTGTGTGCGTGTTCACATGTTCGTGCCATTGTAAAGTTGGAGGGATTGTATAGGTATGGTAGAAAGGAGTGGGATTGTCTTCCCTTCGTCCCCTTGGCGCGAAATCATGTGTATACATACATGCACACGTGCGTACGCCGATTATGTTTGCGTGGAGCTATAGGTCGCCGAGTTGTTGTCGAGGCAAAGACCTTTTCACACGCAATACAGAGATGCGTTGATCACTATTACTTTTGCTCCCCTGTAGTCTTTATCTCTTTGTTGGTAGCCCCTATTGTTTCCTCCGTCATGTGACGTTGGTTCCAATCTTGCTGTTAACCAGCATGTTGAAGGCTGCAACAGAAGTAACTGTATACCGCGGCGCACGAGTTCCCGCCCCGGTCCACGTGCGTTGTGTTTCTTTTGTTGGCCCTTGGATCCTTCCCCATTATTTGAGTGTTTTTTCACCATTGTCCCCTTTCCATTTTACTTTATTTTTGTTATGCATATGTACCACATGTGTTTGTAGGGATCCCTAATCGCCAACACCGGCGTAGCAGACGTCGCGGCTGCACAAGGCGTCCTGTGTTACGCGGGGTGGGGCCCCTAGTGGAAAGGATAACAAAGGAAGGGGACGAAAAGGAAAACCGATCATAGCGCCTGCAGTGGTCACGTGAGGGATGACAATATGGCTGAATGTTGCGGAGAAGCCCAGCGTGGCGAGGGAAATAGCAACCATTCTTTCGGGTGGTAACCAAAGAACTATTCGCAGTCATTCCATCTATAATCCAGTTTTCGAGTTTAATTTTGAGGGGAAGACAATGATATGTACCTCCGTATCGGGGCACCTGATGGAGTCCGACTTTCCACCACAAGCAGCGGGCTGGGCAAGTTTCCCTATCATTGACTTATTCACTTTGGGCACGGTGAAGCGCGTGAGGTCGGATCTTAGTGAGATTCAGAAGAACCTGAGGGAACTTGGAAGGCGTGCCACGACACTTGCCCTGTGGATGGACTGTGATCGTGAGGGGGAAAACATCTGCTTCGAGGTGATTGATGTGGTGCAGAAGGAGCACAGTTCGATTTCTATTTGCCGTGCACATTTCTCTGCGCTTACGAAGCGTGATATACTTGGCGCGATGCGCAATCTCAAAGCCCCAAACAGGGCCCTTTCCGAGGCCGTAGAGGCCCGTCAAGAGCTCGATCTTCGCCTCGGGGCGGTTTTCACGCGATTCCAAACCCTGAAGTTTTGCAGCCAGTTCAAAAACTTTCCAAAGGTCCTGAGCTTTGGTCCGTGCCAGTTTCCAACTCTTGGGTTTCTGGTTCAGCGTGGCTGGGAGCAGAAAGGGTTTGTGCCGGAGGATTACTTCACACTCACTCTCCAGCACGGTGATACTTCTTTTAACAGTGTGCGTGGCCCTATATACGACAAGATAGCGGCAGCTGTGGTGCTTCAGCAGATGTTTGATGAGGCGCGCACGAGGCCTGAAGCGGAGGTTGTGGAAGTTATGAAGCGACCCAACAGACGACGTCCGCCTTTCCCGCTTTCAACTGTCATGTTGCAGAAATTGTGTACCGCACACCTGCGCATATCGTCTGATCAGTGCATGACCTGGGCAGAGAGCCTCTATCAAGAAGGGTACATATCGTACCCGCGTACTGAAACCGACTCTTTCTCGTTCACAGACAACGAACTGCTGGATATAGTGGGATCGCAGAGGCGGAACCCGGAAGTTAGTGGGTTTGTGGAAGCGATGCTTGCCGATCCAAACAGAAAATTTCGTCGGCCGCTGAATGGTGGTCATGATGACAAGGCACATCCACCTATCTATCCCACGAAGCCGATGCCCGCTGCCAACGACGGCAGGGCTAAACTGTATAACCTGATTGTGCGCCACTTTTTGGCGTGTACTTCACCCGACGCCGTGGCTTCCACCACTTCCGTCGCCGTTGTGTACGGTGGCGAAAAATTCACAACATCTGGGACAACCATTGATGAAAAGGGTTGGATGGAGGTGTATATCTACGAACGATGGAAGAGCACAACTCTGCCAACCTACAAGCAAGGCGAGCGTTTTCGCCCGACACATGCAGACCTTGAACAGCATCGCACCTCTCCACCCCCCAATTTAACGGAGGCGGACCTTATAACGCTGATGGATAAACATGGTATAGGGACTGATGCGACAATATCACACCACATCAAGACTGTAGTGGAAAGGGAGTACGTAAAGCGTGAGGGTTCTTCGTTAGTTCCCACACATGTTGGCAATGCGCTTGCGTCGGCTTACGAGGTAAATGGACTGGTTAGCCTTCTGCAACCGCAGATGCGGGCTCAGATGGAGCTCGCAATGGCGGATATCGCCGCGGGAAAGGCGACGAGGAGGGACGTTGTTGACGCCGCCGTCCGCCTATACAGGGAAATATTTCAAAAGATGTTGAGTTTAACTGATGCGATGAACAGAGTGCTGCACCTCCATCTCGACCCCGTGTATCAGACTGCCGTGGAGGAGGTTGGAACCTCCAGAGCTCACATTTCGGCTAGTGGGCTGGTGGAGTGCGGGACTTGCGGTAACCCTATGAACTTGATGGAACATGTCCAGAAGGAGCGCAACCCCTGGTTCGTGCGTTGCGATACATGTCAAAAGGAGTATCGTGTCCCGAATGGGCGGCATAACCGCATAGAACGCAGTGGTCACCGTTGTGTGATATGCAAATTTGGCGTGCTAGAGATAACGAACATCGACAAGGGCACATCTCACACGGTGTGCCCCTACTGTTTCACATCGCCTCCACCAGGTGCCGAGATGGAATCGTTGGCAGAGTTTCGTTGTTTTCACTGTGGTGCTGACTGCCCGCTAGCGAAGGGACATGAAACGGTGACAATCACAAACTGTATGTCTTGCAAAAAGAACGGGCTTCGTATTCGCTCCAATAACTCGGGTTTCTTTTTAGCTTGCCGTGGCTTTCCCGTGTGCAACTTTACCATTAAGCTTCCTCCGGCGGAACGAGTGAGTCTCGCTTACGACGCGCGTTGTCCATCGTGTAGCGCCATCATGCTCAAGTTTGACTTCGGTGGATCTCCGGCTGTTCCCGGAGTGCAGGAAGGAGAGAAGGTGTGTGTCTTTTGTGATGCTCGGATGAAAGAGCACATACGGACGAAAGGAAACAATGTGCTCAGGGGGTCTCGTTCCGCACCACAGGAGCGGCAACTTGCACAACAGCAACAACCTCGACCAGCGTACACACTCCCTTCAATAGATGTTAATAGTGGGTTGTTTCAAATACCACCCGGCCTCGCTGATGGTGCCGCTACGCCGTTGTGTCATTGTGGATTGCCTGCCGTGCATCTTGTATCTGGTCAAGCGGCTTCCAGGGGCAGGCGCTTCGTAAAATGTGATGGTTCAAAGTGCCAATTTTTTCAGTGGTTGGACTGACCCCCATCAAAACAAATGCTAAGAGTTCTTTTCCCGCGTGCTGTCTCTTTTATCATAATATTATTCTAGCTCTTGTACCTTTTTTTTTTTCGATAACTAACGACCGTTGGTATATATATATATATATATATATATATATTTGCGCCTACTGATTTTCTGCACTTCTACGTGCTTGTGCAAATATCTGTCCGTTTCGTCCACATGTCTGTCATAGTAGTAAAGTTTAGGCGCCCAACGAAGTCGTTCAAGTTTCATCTATTACAGTTTGTTTGTACATTCTTCTATTCCTACTTTCTTTCAGTTTGTTTCTCCGTGAAATCGGAACCTGGTGCCGCTTCTAATACTGACATTATTGCTATTATCACTTCAAAGTTTTTTGTTTTCATACGCAGGATTGTGGTAGTTGAGCGGGAAACATTTTGTTAATTGAAGATGTCTGAAGCCATTGAGGGCGGACCCACATCGGCATGCGGCGGACGCACTGGAAGGGAACAGATTCATCAGGCCAACTCCTTGGTCAGGTGCTCGATCTGTGGTAATGTGGGGCATGACAAAGTGGCTTGCCTAAGCGCAAGGAAGCGTCCACGCACCGAAGAAGAGGAGGAAGCACTCCCATCAGTTTGCAGGAGCTGCGGCTCGTCCAGGCACGCTGAAGCTAGTTGCCCACTGCGGATGAAGTCTATGGAGTGTTTTCAATGTCATCAAAAGGGCCATCTGTTGCCGATGTGCCCGCAGACGCGGTGCTACAACTGTGGTAATTACGGACACAGCTCGCAACGTTGCCTTAGCAGGCCTCTGTGCTATCATTGCTCCTCAACGGGTCACAGGTCAACCGATTGCCCGCTAAGAGAGAAGGGTCGGGTCTGCTATCGGTGTAAAAAACCCGGCCATGACATGGCGGGGTGTTCTTTATCTGCTTTGTGCTTCACGTGTAACGGAGAGGGGCACATGTCGGCACAATGCCCCCAAATATCTTGCAACCGCTGTAACGCCAAGGGGCATGTCGCGGCCCAGTGCCCGCAAGCGTCTGGTAATCGTAGCAACGTAAAAGGGAATGTTGTGGTCGCTTGCTCAAAGTTTCCCAGTGTTGCCAGCGGTGGTAGCATACCTACGGTGGATTGGAAACGAAATTTTCCGACTAGTGCAGCGAGTGGTGATGAAAACGTAGTCAACGACTGGTCACCTGATCGAGAGGAGGACGGCGTAGACGCAACGCCTCATGCTGCCACGGTGGTGTCTGGAAGAAGAGAAATAATACCTCCATTTGTGGCAAGTGGAGCGAAACGTGATGGAAAAGTGGCTGTCATAGTCGACGGTGGCTACTTTGAGCGGCTTCTAAAGGGACATGAATTCCGTGATGAAGAACAATACAAGCGCTGTGTGGAGGCGTTGCGATATGTCCTTGATTTTATTGGGGAGATTTTTCAAAAGACTAGCGTGGCATTCTGGTTTGATACCGACCCCTCCGCGTTTGCGGATTATGTGGAAAATTCCATGTCATTAATTCATAGGGAGAAGGCGTTCCGCGGAAACAGTCTTCGCAAGAGAGTATTGCTGGATGAAATGAATGGTGGTAGGAAACTGAGCAATGTGGTGGCCCGCCTTGTTGGTCGAATGAAACGTCAAAAGGGTTACACTGGCGACGGTCCGGGTTATGTGTGGGTCCAAACCGGTGTTGATGTTGCCATAGCGACATGTGTCATTGAAACATTCCTGCGTCGCCAGTTTGATCAGGTGGTTTTGTTATGTGGCGATTCGGACGTTTATCCCGCAGTGTCCTTCTGCCAGGAGCAGCGGCGCACGCTCCAAACGGCAGATGGCCCCAATCCGGTCCGTGTGTGTGGCACTTCTTCCTCCATCTCGCAACTTTACGGGCAAGACCAAGATCTTTGTGACTTCCTCCCGCAGATTTTACTTGACGCGCCGAGCCACACGGAGGGCAACAGGACAGTGGACTTTCCCACCCATAGTGTCTTTCAGTAGTGATTGTTGTCTGGAGGGACTAGTTTTGAAAATAGCATTGTAGTGTATATATATATTTGCCTTTTTGCGTTTTGTCTGCTTGTATGCGTTTGCACGGTCTATGAATGAGTGAGTGAGTGTGTGTGTGGTTGTGTGAGGGGTTGCTGTGGAAAAGTGTGTGGAACCATTTCTGTGCAAGTTAAGCAAATTGGAAAACAAAACATGTTCTGCAAGTGAATGCTGGCAACTGAGAAAATTTAATACGACCATAAGCGAACCTGATTTCTGAACTCGGGGAGAAGGAGTGGGGTGGAAAAAAAAAGGAACAATCTCGTACCTCTTGTCAGAGTGCATGCACTGATTTATGGGCGACCCCTCCGAAAAGAAGAGAGCGCTAGTTAGATGGTAGGAAAGAGAGGGGTATACATATATATAGATATACATACATATGTGCATATGGGTGCACGTGCTGATGTGCTTGCGGCTGACCCAAGGTGAAAGCATCACTTGGAGTCTAACCGACGCCCCTTTCTTCGAGAAAGATAACCAAGTAAAGTTTGTAAAGTGGTTTTATAAGATGAGAAGAAAAACGGAAAACGTTAGAAATCGTCAAGGACCCCTATGATTCGTTCCCCTCATTGCACATCAGTTGTTGCATGGGCTACTTCCTGTCTTTGCTCTGCGATTACTCGACGCCGCAGCTCTCTTTGTTATTCCCGCCTTGCGTCCCACCGCCTTTTCATTGCTCCCTCTTTTCTCACCTTACGACGTCACACACACACACACACACACACACACACACACACACATGCGCGCGAATGTGTTTCTTTATATATGTGTAAATTGACTCCTTGCTTGGTGACCTTTTGCATCTCACAAGGCGGTTAAAAACATCGAGGAGTAAGAATTTAGTTGGCAGATGGTCTCCGCAAATAGATCCACAATGCCACTTAGTCAAGGATGTGCAGCCGCGGCTGGTATCCCTCTCGAATATTTTGAGACCCGGGACCACATCAATCACCTTATTTCCCTTGGTATGCCGCGGGTAACGCCACACACCGTTCCCCCAAAGGAGCGTGTTGCGACGCTGCCGGTGCCACCTCAACAGGACCATACGGAGCTTATGTTGACTATTTCAAGTGGCGGATCTCCACAGAAGAGTTACTTTTCCACTACGGAGAGTCATCTTTTAACATGTGGAACACTGACTCCCAAGACAGCCCGCAAAAGACCAGAGATAGACAGCTTTGATATGGAGGGCGCCTTCGCGGCACTCGTTAAACGCCTGGAGAGTCGTGTGGATGAAGAGGACAACAAAGACATGGCATCGTAGTTTCTTTGGGGTTGACGCTCGCGGGGAATGGGGGAAGGTGTTGGCCGTCCCAAACTCCCTTTGAACAGAGACACATGATAACTTTTAATCCCATCAGGAGGACATTTGGCTGCGGTATTGCCACGTGGGATTGTGCTATCTATTTTGTATCTTTTTTCTTTTTACGGAAGTGCCCCTCGCGCAGTCGGGTTGCGAGCTTTTTAGAATCCGTTTCTCGTATGTATCTCTCCGTCGTGAAAGGGGGAATGCATGACAGTGAGGAGTGTGAGGTTTTTCTTCGTGGGGATGTGAACTCCCGTCATCGGCTCGAGGTGACCGCGGTAATGGCGCAGGGAAGGTGTTGTTCAGCAGTTTGCCCGTGTGTGCTGCAACTCTAACCGGCATATTCTGGATGATGATCCTATTGCCTCTCATGTGTATGTATGTGTGTGGTGTGGTGTGGTGGCCGCTTGTTCAGATTGGTGGACAAAGGCACACGGCTGTGTATATGAAAAAAAAAAACTCCTGTGAAAAGCGATAATAATTGTGATGTGTTTCTAAACTTATTGTTTTCTGTAGGTTCGGTGGATGCTTATTGCCTTAATTGTGCTTGAAGTTTCTGTCCCATGGGAGACTGGGTTGTTTTGATTCCGTTCTTGACGTCAAGTAAGGCAATCAGCAGGACAAGCGACCCGAATGAGCGATGATGAATGCCCGGAGCTTGTGAGTGCAAAGGTTCCCGTAACGATTTTGACAGGGTTTCTTGGCAGCGGAAAGACGACGCTACTACATTATGTGTTGTCCGCCGAGCACAACCTTCGCATTGCTGTTATCGTTAATGAATTTGAATTCGGCAAAACAATTGAGAAGGGATTGACGTTAAAGAGCTCGCAGAAACCGGACGACGAATGGTTGGAGCTAGACAACGGTTGCATGTGCTGCACTGCGCAGACTCAAACTGTTCAAGCGCTGGAAAAGCTGATGCAACGGAAGGGGACATTCGATTTGGTTCTTGTGGAGACGTCCGGCTTGGCGGATCCCGCTCCTGTTGCTTCAATGTTCTGGCAGGACGAGGCCCTGTGTGGTTCCTTGTACCTCTCTGGCATCGTAACCCTCGTCGATGCGAAGAACATCTGCAAATATCTGAGGGACCCTGACGTGGCTGGAGAGGCCACAAGGCAGATCCTGATGGCGGACCGCATTGTGCTAAACAAATGCGATTTAGCAACTGAGGAGGAGAAGAACGAGGCAGTGGTGTCGGTGAGGCAAATAAATCCTATCGTGCAGGTGCTACCAGCAACTTTTTCTGTGTTGAACAACCTTCGGGAGGTTATTATGCTCAACACCACGCGCCAGGCTATGGAGTTAGATCATCTTCACTCGAGTGGGCCCTCAAGTATCACTGCAATGTCGTTGGAGTTCTTCGAACAGCCCAATTTTCTCGCCGTGAGCGATCGCAGTGATGTTGACATGATTTGCAGGGATATGCTTTACATGGAGCACGATCCGCCCTTTGAAGTTGTTCGATGCAAGGCAGCGCTCTGGATGAGGAAAGGTGACCATTACTCCTTGTTGCAGCTTCAGACGATTGGTGACCTCTTTGACGTAACTCCTATGGAAGGTCAGAGTGTTCCCTTAGGTTGCTCACGAGTGCTTGTTCTTGGGAAGCAGCTGAACGAAAATGTGCTGAGGGGTATTTTCTTGAAATACCTCCGGGGTTGTGCGTAGCGGCTGTGGTAGTTTTTCTTCAGGGTGATGCGCTCCCCGACCGCGTGCGCAGTCTTGAATTGTGTGAAACTTTGCAACGGTGCTTAAAACTGTTTTTGGGCCATGTGAACGTAGGACCAGCTGTATTATTGATTCTTTTTTGAAATTTCTCTTCCTTGTTCGTACCTCTGGTGAACTGCTGCTGCCCTCGCCACGACAAATACTACTTGAATAGGAGTTATGGAAGAAAGGTTTCTTAGAACGCGTGCGGAGCGCGAGGAGGTACGTCAGCAAAGGGCTGCGGAACCCTCCAGTAGCTCCGCTGAGAGACTCCACTTTGAGGAGCAGGCGAAGCTTTTTGAGCAGGAAATCACTCAATATGTTAGTAGTGGGAATACCGGTGTCGCACAAGAGAGGCTGAACGGGTTTAAAGCCGTTGTCCAGGAGGTTTCGAGCAGTAGCATCCTGACGGCATACGACATGGCGAAGTCCAACACGACACTGTCACGCCTTCAGGCGCTTATTGATAGCAGCGCTAAGAGCACCCAGGGGCCCCGATCCTTCAAGTTTTCCTCTGCGTCAAAACCTCGCCCCACGCCTGCAGCGGCAGGGGCGGCCACAACGGAGCAACCGACCATTCAGTGCAATGAAGAACCGGAACTTCCTGCAGGTGTTCTGGGTAACGCACGTGACAGAACGCTATGCATTACTCCATCAAAGGCCGTGTTTTTGAGAGGATGTGAAAACTGTTTGATCCTTATTCCCCCCGTTGCGGGCTCTGTTTTTATCTCTGACTGCAGTCAATGCAAGGTTTATGTTGCTTGCCACCAGCTCAGGTTGAAAAACTGCACAGGCTCAGACATGTACGTTTCTTGCGCCTCAACACCCATCATCGAGTGCTGCACTGGGATGCGTTTCGGCCCCTACGGCTGCTGGACGGGCATCCTTCATTCGTCTATAGGAGAACATAGATACAATAGCCATGAGGAGTGGTTGAAGTGCTTGGGTGAAATTGAGGACCTTCAGCGCGCTGGGGAAATGTACAAAACAGTAGATGACTTTCAGTGGCTCAAGAAAACACCCAGCCCGAATTGGTGTGTGCTGGCAGCTGAGCAATGGGAAGTCGTCGCACAACCATTTGTTCAGGAGGATGCTGCTGCGGTATGAAGATACTTACTTGGCGGTTGAATGATGTAACGAGTGATGGCGGGTAATATGAAGGGAGAATGAGCGTGAGGTTTCGCTCTGAACTATTTTACACAAAATCCGCAGTGCATACTTCTTGCTGCTCGTTAGCTTCCAGCAACTGTCTGTATATATATATATATATATATATATATGGGTGCATGCGCAGAGGGGCTATTTATTGTTCTTCATCACTCATTTGTCCATCTTAGAAAACATTTAGCATAACTTATTCAAACTATACAACAAATCAGTAAGCGGACGAGAATGAGTCGTAATAGGGATGAGGTGCGTAAACTTTCCCAGAAAGATGGGAACCGCTTCTGCATGAACTGTAGGATGAGGGGGCCTGTGTACGTAGTCCTGGACTTTGGAACCTTTGTTTGTTCAGCGTGTGCATCACTGCACCGAAACAAGCAACATAAAGTAAAAGGTATCACCATGACGGAGTTCACAGACGAGGAGGTGGCGCGGCTGAAGGTATGTGGAAATGACAGGGCTGAAAGTGTGTGGTTACATGGTTTTAAGGGGGAGAGACCCCCAGTTGGGAATGATTTTGCGCTGCAACAATTTTTCTCTCGCGTTTATGTAGCTAAGGAGTTCGCTAGCTCCGCCGAATATGATAAGCTACAAGTCGACTTGCTTAATTTGCGGGGCGGTGGGGGGGCCACTGCGTCTTCGGCGCCCTCAACGGTGTCAGTTACCGCGAAGGGGTCAGCGACAACCCCACAACCGTCACCAGTTGGGCCACCCGTCGACATTTTTGATGTAATCACTGCCCCACCGCCCCGACAGCAGAATACTAACGCATCGGCCACGGAGGATGACATGTTTTCGGATTTTACTACTGCCCCGCCCCCTGCACAAACTGGCGCAACCAGTGGGGCCATACAATCGGTTCCACTCACTGCCGCTGATCTGTTTGCTTCCGTTCCTCAACCTACCCCGCAGGCCAACGTACCATTTCCCGGCATGTCGGGCACTGCCGGTGGACAATTCCCTCCAGGAATGGCGTTGGGTGGAGTTGGAGGTGCTGGAATTCCCCAAGTACCGCAAGTGCATCCACAGTACATGTCCTTTCCCCCCAATTTTTCCACCCCGAACTGCGGTGGTATGCCGGATGCCCCATTTGCTTCGATTCCTGGCGCTGGACCTTTCCAATCGTACGGGCCCCGCGGGGCGATGCCGGCGCATATGGAGAGTAATGAGGGCTTCCACCCAGCGGCATCAAGTAATCAGTTCCCAAACCTCGCTCCCGCTCACACCACGTTGACCAGCGGTCAGAACGATGCTTTTGCTTCTCTAAATCCTTTTGGTAAGAAGCACTAAGTGTTGGTGTCCGGCACATTTTTCTACACCAAGTGAAACATTAATTTGTGCTTCTCAATTTTCCGTTTCTTTTGCTTTTGAGATTTCCCCTCTCCTTCCCACACCACCCCCAAACATGCACCAGAAGGCTGTACACCTCGGTGTTTAACTTTTTCTGGCCTGCTAACAACTACCACGTCTCATTCCCCCTTTGGATTTCGCCGTTCATGGTTTCCATAACCGGTGTGGCGACTGCGTCAACTTAACGTGCCACTTTATTGTTTGCTCGTTTTCACTGTTTTTGCTTTGTCCGTTTCCACTCCAGATGAATAGACACAATCACGGTGAAACAAAGGAAAATCAACAGTACTATCATAATGACCAAAGTTTGGATGCCGTGGGCCTACCAGGCGCTCCTTGCCTATGCTCATTCTGGCGCAGCACACGGCCAGGCGAATTTATGGTTAAAGGGCCAAACATCGACTCCGTTGCAGAGAATTTGTGACCCTGTCCCTAACCTTCTTATCTCGCAGTCGTCTCAAGGCGGCCAGAGAGCCCTTTGGCTTCTCCACAGACCCGAAAGTGTGTTGGGGCTCGTGGTAAGTCCACAGTGGCAGGGTGAAAGCGGGGACCACGAGCTGTGCGATGCCTCAGTAGTTAGTAAACGCAAAATAGTGAGAGTTATGAAACATCTTCATTCTCTTCCGTTCCGTGTGGCAGGCAGCTCACCGCTTCGTCCCCCGATGGTGGTTCATAAAAATCATTTGGTGGGGTGGCGCATTGATGGGAAAGCTGCACCATTGTATGCACACACCCTAGATCAATTGGCGAAACTGAAACCGACACAGTTTAAAACTATAGAACCTAAGAATGCCTTCATTTGCAGGACATACTACGAATGGGATAACTGGAAAGAGGTGTCGATGGAGCCTGGCTGGACCTGGCATCATGTGGACGAGGAGATCGTAAATAACATTTTAGATGGTACTCTGACATTTGATGGGCTGCGGGCCACAGCCACCGACACACCATAGAAATTTATTCCACCATCGCCACCTTTTAGATGTGCGTACGCGTGGAGCAATACTTTAGAAGCACAAATTAAAGATGAAAGTGATTTCCATAATGGTGAAGCCATGAAAATGCACCGATTTGTTCCCATAGAAGCACCGCGAGAAGTAAAGGATTTTAAAGGAACGACAACAAAGAAAAAGAAACCTCCACTTGAGCGATGCCAAGTTAGAGAAGTTTCCCCCATAGAATATGATAACGGCGGGAACTGCCACCACCAGGTAGTTTTTCCTTGGTATACTTTATTTTGAAACGCACCGTACATACATATATACATGTAATAAAATAAAAAAAGAGGGGTTCGGGTCTTTTTTTGTTCAATTTACGCTGTCGTTTCTCCAGCCTGTGCGCCCTACACTTATGAGCGTGGGTTTTCCATCTCATGTTTCTCTCCTTTGTTACACGTTAAGACAAGAGGAGAACTGAGCCGCTCCGGCCGTCGAGAGGTGCCAACTAATGCGCATTTCTGAGCGAGCCTTCATGGATATCGCCATCGGGACCAAAGCACCGCGGAGGATCGTCTTTAAACTCTTTCCGCGGAAGTGCCCATCAGCTGTGAAGAACTTTATTGAACTCTGTAGTGGAAATGTCTCGACCGACACATATGAATCGGGGAACAGGGATAAACTGATATCGGAGAGCGCCCTTCCGCAGCTCACGTACAAAAACTCCACTTTCCACCGTGTGGAGAAGGGGTATTTAATTCAGGGAGGTGATATTGTAACGGGGCGAGGGACGGAACAACTTTCTATCTATGGTGGTACTTTCAGCGCCCCGGAGGAGGTGAGGGCCTCTGTCTTCGACAAACCCGGTCTGGTCGGCACGGCTTCCAGCTCGCCGAACGCGCACGGCTCGCAGTTTTTCATTTTGACTGCGAAGGAAGCCAATCACTTGAACGGGACGTGCATATGTTTCGGCCAGGTCGCTGATGGGCTTGATGTTGTTCAAGAGATTGAACAGGTTCCTATTGACCCATCAGGGTTTCCGTCCCTTAAGGTGTCTATTGTGGATTGTGGGGTATTGGAATGATTATCGCGGTTTGTGTGCAACAGTTGAGTAATTGAGATAATATTTTTTTTTCTCGCAGTGAAGATCGTCGGGGGAACACACATACAGATGCTCTAATAAAAGGAAGAGGGATGAGTCTATGCTTTTCTCCCACCCCTCTAAGGGAAAGAAAGAGAAAAGAGCGAAAGGCAAAAGCGAAGGCGTTTGTGTGCTACTTCATCTGGACTTGTTCCTCTACTTCTTTCGTTGTGAATTTTCTTGTGATACTCGCCCCAGCAGCTGGTACTTGTGCTCAAGTGCAGCAATACTTTTTCCCTCTTATCACTTCTTTCCTCACTCAACTTATTCCTCCTTCGCTGCGTTTCCGCGCCATCTATTTCTATTTTTTTTTTTTTTGCACTGTCTACGGGCCATTGCTTGTTCCTTCCCTTTAGCGGGTCTCTTTGATATCATTACCCCCAAAAGCACCATGAACGAATTAAAGAACCCGATGCGGTACTCCCCAGGAGTGCTTGTGGGTAACTGGTATGAGGACATGCGGGTAGCCGAGGACAAAATAAAATCCTACAGAAGTAAAATGGGTCATGATGCTGACATCCTTGGTTCACAACGTTTAGAGGAGTCTTGTGTGGATGCTGATACACATTCGATGACAATGGGAGACGTGATCATGCTTGGGAAGCCATTACGTCTGCTTAACGTCGCAACGGAGGCGGTATTGGCTGTAGACACGGCGTGGACACATCCACAGCGGCTGCCTCACCAATTTTTGCTTACCGCCACCGGCAATACCGCGCCTCGACAGCGAGTTGAATGGGTCTTGATGCGGGCGGAAGATGAGAACAATGTCGGCTACACGAAGCAGCTAAAGGAGGAGAATGTGCTGCATTACGGTCAGCACATACGTATCGCGAATGAAGCCGCTCATTCTGAAGGGTTTTTATATCTTCACTCAAGCATTCGTGATGTAGGCCAGTCAGGCGCTCAGCTCGCAGTAGCGTCATTGGGAACGAGCAAAGACAACATATTTGTTGTTGCGAAACCGGGTGAGAAACGCGATGACATCCGCTATGGTGCCCCCGTACGCGTTGGTGATCGGTTCGTTCTTTACCATGCAGCAACGAACCAACCGCTGCGGTGCATTAAAAAACTGCAAAGGACGTCCTTCGGATTTGAGTATGGGATGGACTGCTCTTTTGCCGGTGACAACCACTCAAGGTCTGTGGCTGCCGTAACAACCGAGCCCACAAATCTTTTTGTTGTTGTCGCAGCCAACTACGGTGTGACCAACACCATGTCGGTATCATCGCTGCGAAACCTCACCGGACGCGGTAATGTGGGAGTTTTGTCAGAGAGCTACGAAGTGGACTTGTCCGCGATCATTTCCCTCATCCGGGAGGGTGTGTTGTACTTTGGTGGTCGTTTGGGGTTTAGGTTGCTATCAAAGGTGTTGGGTGTTGCCTGCAACGAGCAGTGCGTGACTCCAGTCCGGCGCCAAGATATTTTCCATGGCATTAGCCTCATGGGAGTTACCATTCACCCCGGCGAACTTGATGTTATCTTCAAGAAATTGGACCGTGTTGGCAATGGTTTTGTTGTTGCACAGGAATTCCTTCGGGAGCTTCGCTGCGAGTTGCCGCAGAGCCGGTTGCAAGGTGTTATAACGGCCTTCCAGCAGCTTGTTATTGAGGGAGGAGGGTCTGTCGACTACAAAGACATGTTGAACCTCTTCGTGTTTAACGCCTGTTTTCACCCCGATGTAGAGGAGGGCATTGCCAGTCGGGAAGAGATTATTTTTGACTTTATTAACTGCTGGCCGAACATGAACAGTACCTCGTCTGTAACAACTGATATGTTTGTCGCATACTACACCGACGTATCCCCGGCAATTGAGAGCGACGAACGTTTCTTCAAGATGTTGAAACGGTGCTGGAAAATTCCCGAGACGGACGCGTACAAAAGTATGAAGCCCTGTCGTTCTGTAACCGTGTTTCGGTCAGACAATACAAGCAGCATTATATATCTCCCAGACTCCTCGGTGTTGAATATCAAAGATTTGTCGAGCGTCCGACGGTTTCTCACACAGTGTGGAGTGAAAGACATCAAGGACATTAGATTAAATATGTAAATTTATCTTTTCTTCTTTCGTCACGCAACAATTTCATTTTGTCTCTGGGCTGATACCCGAGGGGAAGGGGTGGGGGGCGGAGGTGTTTGGCGAATAATGTACGTGTAGAATCTTCGCCTCACCTATCTGCCTCTTCTCTTTCATTTATTTTCTGGGGCGTTGCTCCGTAACAAACGAAGAAGAGCAAATAAACCGTGGTGCCAGTGGTAGTGAAGAGGTAATACTTGTGATGATTTCTGTGGCCGTGCGGCACGCGCTACCTTGTTTTCCGGGTTGCTCATTCTTACTTTCTTCCTACGTCCGTTTAGGATAAGGAGGTAGATGTGCTTGACAATGAGTTCGGGGTTGACTTTATCCGTCACCTCCTACTTCAGCCTTCCTTCAGAGTTCCTATGTCTATGTATACAACTAACTTAGCTGTGCGCACCTTTCAATATCTCTTCTGCGCGCCACGTTATCGTCCCTCTCCTTCCTTTATTTTTCTCTTCTCTTCTTCCCCTCATGCTGCGGTTTGGCTATTGCCTCAGGCGCTGGTGTCAGCCACCTGAGGCGGCACTTGTGTAAAAGGCAAAGTAAGACAAAAGTTGAGGTTTTGTATACCGCGAAGCTTGTGCATTGATATGGAGGTTTTGTGTAATGGTAGACAATGCGTGATCGAATTCCATGGTTCTGTGGTTACGTGCACGCCCAAAGACGACGAAAATAAGGAGGCTGAACCTGATGTCTTCACGATAACCGAAATTACGCAGCTCCTGCGCTCTCGGAGGGATAGTTGCGCAGCCAAGGTTATTGTGGGTTCAAGGACTTTTGTCATGCGGTTCGTAAACGCACGCGAGCGAGAGCAGTTTGTCAAGAATGTGCGGCTTGTGGATGGGACCGAGGGTAGCAATGTGCAATGGGTGACATCTGCCATTTGTGACGCCGCTGTCGACACAGGTGTTTTGTCTGAAGAAGATTTGGACCTTATAATGAAGGAGGAGTGCCCACGAGGTGTTGTCACTGCCTTCGATGCAATTGGCTCACTTGTCGACCCCGTAACCTTCAAGCTCCGCCCCATTACGGAGCAACTCACCAACGACATATTCCGCCAAATACCTGTCCTTGCCAAGATTTTTGGCCGGCATGTGACCGATGAGGAGACGATGGTGCGCTTTTGGGAGGCCGTTGTAAGAAAGTATTTTTGCTTTTCTCGGACATTCTTGGAGGAAGAGATACGTGCGCTTGATGATGAAGGGTGTAGTGGTGCGACTGAACCGGGATCCAACAGTGAGGAAGATGCATTACAGAACATCAACGTAGCATCAGAACGGGCACTGCCAAAGTTCAGTTCACACCTCCGTCACAACACGGTCCCTGTGGGGGAAGCACCTTGTGAACAACGTCAGCCGCCTCATGCACATTTTTTCCGTGGGCGTCCGTCGTCTGCAAGTTCTTCCAGACGCTGGCAATGCACTGTGCAGCCCTGTCAGGCATATGCGGGGGTGCAGTGTCCGCCTTCTGTTTCGCGGGAGTTACCCAAAAGCACAAGCAGGGACGTTCTTGAGGTGTTGAAAAAGTTCTGGGGAGGCGACACAAAGCACCGTAAGGCGCTGCGCTCAAAACTGGAGGGATTGAAAAAGGTTGCTAGTAACAATGTACTGCAACGCAGTTGTTTGGATCGGACAACAAAGTTCCTTGACGAAATAGACGCTGAGCATGGGGGAGCTACGCCTGCCAAGTAGCAGAGTGTATTCTGCCAATGGTGTCCTTCGAGTCTTTCCTCTAAATTCTTCAATGATCAACAAAAAAGAGGGAACGCGTTAGGTGTTTCAATGAATGCAACCGCTCCTTTTTGTGGCTTGTGTTGGGGTGTCTTAGGAGGTGACTTTGACGCATGCGCTCCCGCTGTCGGTGTGTTGTGTGCTGGAGCCTAGTGGGTACGTTTCTTTCATTTGTTGGGATGACTCGTCTGGGCTGCGTTCGGTGTAACCGCCTGATGCAATGCACATGTGTGGTTAATAACCTTGCTTCACGGCCGCATATGTGTGTGACTGAGTAATACATGTGTTTTTGGTAGGTGGTTCTTATTTCTCGACATTCGTTTTGTGGTAAACTTGCTCATATCTTTTGCACCTCCTGCTTCACTCTTCCCACCGACGACAGTTCGCTTCATTTCCGCATTTGCTGGACACGCCCCCGTGCAAGTTAAGGACGAGCCCATAGGCGCAAGACAGGGACTGAAGGAATAAGCACAAGAAGAAGCGGTGCCGATGGACATTCTGCAGAACATTGCACTCATCTTTCTTTGGCCCTATGGCATTATTAGCTGTTGCATGTGTTTTTACGTCTTCTTTTCCTCGGGTGAGGGGATTCATTGGTTCACTACATTTCGTAATTGCTTCGTCATACTGGGAGCAGTAGTTGCCACCGCCGCTTTACCGTTCTTCCGCGTCCCATCTCTCAGCTTGTTCATCGCGTTTAGTGCTTGGTCTGTCTATGCCGCACTGGTGGCGGCACACTACTGGCGATTTAGGTTATGGAGGCGTCACCTCATCCCCGTAAATATGCCTCTTGTGGTAATGTTTCTGTGGGAAGCGTACAGGGTTGCAGAACAAATGTGGAACTAACTGTGGTAACTGAGGTGCCTACCCCAACGAGAGTTGTGGTGACGGGTTTTTCTTCTTTTACCGTTTCCCTTTTTCGTCTGGTTCCTCCGCTGTTTATTCACATATTCTTATGTTCGTTTTTCATTCCCTTCTATCAGTTCTCGTAATCATTGTTAAGGTAACACAGCTTAATCCAACTTGCGGTGACCCCTAACGATGCTGCTTTGGTTGGGGCCGCATGTTATTGACAAATAGACGCGCATGCGGTCACACATTTTTCTTTCAGATGGCAGTGTTTTGTCACCTTTACGCGTCCTTTTTTTTTCCTGTGAACCTTTTCCTTCACCCCCTCGCGATAGGTTTGCACTCGTCCCTTGCTAGCGCACGCGTTCCTCCCGGGTAAAATAACAACTTGCCAATCATTCGAAGGAAAAGACAGCCGAAGTTTAGCAGATTTCACCCGGCCAAAACTTGATATAGAAAGTGTCTGAAGAGTCGAAATAAAGCAAAATAAAAAGAAGAATCCAAGATGAGCGAGGCACGCCAGATTCAGAGTATGATTGACTTTATTGAGCGCGAAGCGCAGGAAAAGGCGGATGAGCTCAACTCAGCTGCTCAAGAAGAATATGACGTGGAGAAAATGCGCCTAGTGGAGGCGGAGAAAGTGAAGGTGCGTGCCAATAATGAGCAAAAGTTAAAACAGGTGGATGTCGGTCGGCGCGTGGCGCGGGCGAACTTCTCCAAGGCACAACGGCTGCGCATCATGGAGGCCCAGTCTAATATTGTGGAACAACTAAAGGAGAATATCAAGACGAAGCTGATGGCTTTTGTGAAGAACACTGACAGCTACAAAAAGCTCCTAGTCTCCATCCTGCATGAAGCTCTCTCTGCCGTGCGCACGGACGCCATCGTTTACACTTGCAAGAATGATGAGCCAATTGTGACCGGCATGCTCAGTGAACTCGAGCAGTGGTACCTCAAAACAGTGGGAACACGAGTGAGCATCCGTATGGGTAAAGAATATCTTAACGCAGAGGAGGCACTGGGCGGCGTCGTCGTTAAGTCCCACGACGGCCACATCGTGTGCAACTGGACGCTGTCCAGCAGAATGAGGAACTGCGTCAATGATCAGCTTCCCACGATACGATACTACCTCTTCAATCCAGAGTCATCTATCTGAAGGAAATGAAAAAGAGCAAGAAAAAACGACGCCATTTTTTCTAAATGGACATTATTGTTCTCTCTCTTTTTCTTCCCCCTCATTCTTCTTTCTGTTTGTATGTTTTGTTGCTGTTGTTCTGTAATGCTGTGGCGGCCGTGGTGCCGTGTCGGCGTCGCTGCCTCCAGAGGGTGTAACATTGACGGCTGGGCGGAGGTGAAGAGGCGAAGAGGGGGCGAAGCTCCTTCTTCCGTATTTTACCGCAAGGGGCATAAGACAAGTTGGCCAGATGTGTCACGGCACACGTGCGCGGGTGTGCACACATGCGCATAGGAAGGAACGGAAATGCTTGAAGGAGAAACACATACACTGACGGTGTGGGGGATGTGATATGGGAGATAAAAGAAATTTGCTTCTTCCCTTTTTGCCGTGTTACCAAGTGATGGACAGGCACCCCGAGGGCGGGATGGAGGGCGTCGTTCATCTCCGATTTTCGTGTCCACACTTTTTGTTTGTTCATTTTCACCTTTACACTGATACACACACACACACATATATATATATATATATATATATATATATATATATATATATGTATTTGTGTTGTAAATGCATACATCTACGTACTCTTTCCCCTATTTCATTCTCTCAACAACTTGCCGTTCGTCACACGAATATGCGCGTATACTGACTAATCGAAAAATTTTCAGTATGGAAGGGGAGGAGAAGGTAGAGCTGTCCCAGTTGGAACTGAAACTGGAGGAGCTGCAAGTGATTTGGGAAGACGTTCAAGCTACTTGTCCCGCGACACATTCCTCGAAGCGCCGCAACTCCAGCGACGCAGTCGCTTCTCCCCCGCGGGTGCGCAGCACGAGTGGAGCGGCTCAGCGGCAGGAAGCGAATACGCAAGAACCTTTGCAGCTCCCCTCTCCCCAAAGTAAACATCCATCCTTGCGCCTTCTGCATGCGAATAATAAGGGGAAGTTACGTTGCACAAACCCCGTTGCATCTGAAGGGGCTGTGCTAGGAGGGATTGTTAGTGTTTCGCCTCCTCACAGTCCTGCGAACGCGTCCGTCGGCGCGTGTCCTCACGGCCGTGACGGGGGCGTTAGAAATTGCGTGCCGTCGCGGCTCCCCCCACTGGACGCCTCCCATGCGCAGGAACTGCTGAAGGCATGTTCAAACTGTGGAGTAGAGCAGAGACGGCCAACGGCGCAGTTCTGTTGGAATTGTGGGACCCGCATCTGAAAAGATCCCTTCCTTTGTCTGTTTGTTTGTGAACTGTTGACCTTGCTTGCATGTAGCCCTGTAGTGAGGATGGAGCGGGGGAATTTGAAACAATCATTCCCTCCCCTCCCCCCCCCCCGAGGGGGAAAGATTGATGATGTTTTCTTTTTTTCTTTTATTGAATGCGAAATCTATGTGGGGTGGAACCGAACCATGCCAAGGGAAGGAAGAAAAACGCTGGTGATTACTGTGCGTTGTGTGTCTCGTTGTTATCAGTATTATTTAGTTATCTTCCATGTGTCTGGGAGGGAAATTTTCTTTTTCTTTTTCCTTTCCCCTCTGACAAAAAATGCCGATTTCAGTATTCTTTCTGTGCTTATCATGTTCCGCAACCCCTTTCGACTATCTCTTTCCTACCGTTTCCCCCGCAATTCTTCGACGTACATCCCTCCACGGTGCAGTGCTTAGAAGGTTTACTGCAGTTGACTTATAAGTGTCTTGTTTTACTGCGTGGTAATGCAACAGCAAAACCGCACAGAAATTGTCCAGGACATCACAAATGCCGTGAAACTGGAGCAGGAGCTTCGGCTTATACATGAGCAACATGGGGTGGCGGTACTAGATGTGTACAGTTCCGAGTGGGGACTTAGCAAGGCGCTGTCGGAGACCTTTAGGCGCTTGCAAATGGACGCTTCTGATCAGGCGTATCTTCGTTTTCTCTCCGTGGAGTGCAACTCCATTCTCGAGAGCATTGACCAGACAGAGGAGCACCATCAGCACATGAAAACAGATGACAAGGTAAAGTTTCGAGAATCCTTGGCACCGTTCTGGAAGGATATCCTTGAGAGCCGGCGCGGAAAATCGAAGTCTTACTTTGTATTTTTTAAAGAAGGCAGGAAACGTACCTCTATAGAGGGCATTAACACACCCAAGATAATCAATTACGTTATTGAGCTGTGCCGCTCCCAAAAACCCGCCAAGGAGTGCACGGAAAGCAAGCCATTACTTGACTTTTGGGGGCGTTACTTTGGTGAAGGGGAGTCTGAAGTCTTCTGGGAGTCCTTTATGCGTGCCATACTTGAGCACGTCGGGACGGCCAGGCCTCTCTCTGCTAAAGAGGAGAGTACTCTTGCGGAGGTTATCGGTGTTGATGGTGATAAAGTAAGCGTCAGTGCACTCGACAAGTGGACTGCCGGTCAGGCGATAGAGACGGCTTTTATCAACGTCTTCCCTTTCTTGAGCAAGAGCGAAGAAACACCCGCTGATAGCGGCAAACGCAAGGCGTCTGGGGACCAGCCCGCAGACGACACCGCACTAACTGGGAGCTTCGTCAATGTGCTCAGTTCCCACTGCGATGCCCGTACAGAATGGAAACCGGAGATGTGGCATCGAGTCTTGGCAATACAGCCGGATGGTTCGGGTAACAGCCGGTTCGTTCTCATGTCATGTGAGGAGGCGGAGAAGGATGCGGAGGACGCTCTGGCTCTTGTCGCCGATTTACCCACTGTGGAAGCTTATCTGAGCGGTTGCAACGTCGCTGCGGAAAATATTCACATTATGTGTCACGCTGCGGCAGAGAAATATCCGTCTGGAAGCATTGCTTACGCTAAACTGGCTCAACTCCTGATATCATGCAACGGTGACAAACTTGAGGAACTTACTGGAGTGCGGCAGGAACTGGCGGATGAGTTGGCAGGGGGTACGCTACTCAAAAACTACCCCACACTCGCATATACAGTCATCTGCCACTGCACATCAGAAGTGACTGACGCTAAACCGTTTTATTATTGTTGTGATGAGGCCGGCCAAGTGAACCAGATCGAGAACGCCAAGGAAGGAGGCCAAGTTGTTTTACCGCCTCTCAGTCGACTCTCTTCGAGTGGAGAAACGGAGGCTGCCTTTAAGGTGGAGATTTGTGGGATTCCCAACGTGATCCAACTTGAAGAAACGGGCGAAAATGGAGTGTTCACTGTTTTAACTCCGTGGTTCACGAAATTCAACGTGAAAGAGGCGTCAGATAATCATCTTGTGCTGGAGTTTGTTGAGAATGTTGGGGATGAACAATTCAGGCAAGTACTCGAGCCATACGCTAAACGAATCTGCGAAGATGAAGATAAACTGTCCGCCTCAGCCGACATAATTGCCCTCTACGAACGTTCCCTCGGACTGGGACATGAGCTGTCCCTGCCATCCGTTGCAACTCAAAACAACTTTGGTGGCTCAGGGGCACCTCCTTCCGCCTCTTCAGTTGGGCGTATGAGGAGTACCAGTGGTGTTGAGGCTCCAAAGGGTGAACACGCTGAGGGCGCCCCCGGTGGTAGTGCCTCGCGTTTGCACGAGGGTTCCACAAGCCAACACTCCCGTTCTGCAGTTGAGAATGGGGCTGGTGGAGAAGGTGACGTTGAGGTTGAGGAGGGGCAAGTCACAGAACCTCCCATTGCGCAAGACACTGTCGCTGCTGAGGACGCTGTTGCCGATGGAGGTGCCAATGCGGATGAGGAAGGCGCCGCACAGGAGGTTGCCAATGAAGAATATGCCGATGAACAGTTTGGGGACGAGCAGTCATGTGAGGCGGGGAAACCATCTGATACGGAGGATGCGAATGAGAAAACGAGCGAAGCAGCAAAGGAAGAAGATGCTGAGGAGATTGGCAGTAAACAAGCCAGTGAAGCAGCAAAAGATCCAGATACCGGGGATATTGAAGGCAACGAGGCGAGTGGTGCGGCAAAAGAGGCGGAGACTGAGGAGATTGGCAGTAAACAGATAAGCGAAACAGCAAAAGAGGCGGACGCTGAGGAGATTGACAGTGAATGGACAAGTGAAGCGCGGAAGCCATCTGATACAGAGGATGCGAATGAGAAAACGAGCGAAGCAGCAAAAGATCCAGACAACGATGACACGGAGAGTAAACAAACCAGTGAAGCAGCAAAAGATCCAGACACCGAGGACACGGAGAGTAAACAAACCAGTGAAGCAGCAAAAGTAGATGCTGAGGAGATTGGCAGTGACCAAGCCAGTGAAGCGATGAAAAGGTCTGGTACAGAAGGTGCGAGTGAGAGAACAAGCGAAGCAGCAAAAGATCCAGACAACGATGACACGGAGAGTAAACAAACCAGTGAAGCAGCAAAAGATCCAGACACCGAGGACACGGAGAGTAAACAAACCAGTGAAGCAGCAAAAGTAGATGCTGAGGAGATTGGCAGTGACCAAGCCAGTGAAGCGATGAAAAGGTCTGGTACAGAAGGTGCGAGTGAGAGAACAAGCGAAGCAGCAAAAGATCCAGACAACGATGACACGGAGAGTAAACAAACCAGTGAAGCAGCAAAAGATCCAGACACCGAGGACACGGAGAGTAAACAAACCAGTGAAGCAGCAAAAGTAGATGCTGAGGAGATTGGCAGTGACCAAGCCAGTGAAGCGATGAAAAGGTCAGGAACTGAGGATATCAGTGGGCGAGGCAGTGAAGGAAGCAGGGATTGAGGCAAGTGGTAATGATCAATTAGATGTTGAGTGTCGTCGCGTCAGCCTTGGATGTTGGAACTTGTCTATGTTCTAGAGAGAATTATGAAGGAGGAAGATGATAGAAACACATAAGGAGGGTGATTATGGCGTGGCCTTTGGTTCTCTAAAAACGAGGATAGATGTGCATGTATTACGATGTAAATTGAAGAAGACACCAACAACCGCTAAAATTCTCCTTACATTCCGGGGTTGAGGGCTGTGCTGCATTTCCTACCTTTGATTCTTGCGCTTCATCTCTCTTTTTCATTCGCACTTTCATGTTTTATTTTTTGAATAATGTAGTCCCCCCCCCCTCGTATGATGGAATGCGGGCGTATAACCTTGGAAGCCGTTGTTACCACGATGTTCTGCGGCTGCAAGAGACAATTTTTCGAAAGAAAATCGATAGGCAGATGCGCTACATTCGTGGAGACAAATCTGCTCGCCTCATCCCCAACGTTGTTTTGCTTGTGGAACATTCGTCTCCTGTTTACACGATTGGCCGGCGAGACACTTCCAATGGCATCAAAGCGGGTTGTGCCGCCGAGGTGGTCAAGACGAGGAGGGGAGGGGGCGTCACATTCCATGGACCAGGGCAGGTAACTATGTACCCCATTGTTAACGTGCAGGTTCTGTGGAAGCAATGCACGGCTTCTGACAAACCACGTTCCCCAATTGAGTGGTTTAGTTCCGTGTTGGAACAGGCTATGATTAACGTAGCGGGCGAATACAACATCCCCGCCCATCGAGGGAGGGTTGGGGTTTGGTCCGACAGTTGGGGAGATGTGGCACCACGAAAGATGGGGTTCGTCGGGCTTCAACTGGGAAATTGGGTCTCTATGCATGGTGCGGGACTGAATGTGAGTAATAATTGCTTTACTTCAACGATATCGTTATGTGCGAGATGCCGAACGAAGCAGCGACGTCTTTAGTGGAGGAACTCCGGCTACGAGGATTGAGCGGGGCAGAGCCGACTCCCCACGTTATCGCACCTCGCTTGCTCCATCATTTTCTTTTGAGTATGCAGCAGCAGGAGAGTGTTGTAACACGGAGCTTGTGGACTTGTCGATCGATGGAAGCTGGGAGCGAAGCATCCTTTGCGAACTTGAATAAGGTTTGTTTTGTATGTCGCACCGGCAATTAGTGACTGCACACGTTCACTCAAATGATGGGATTGAGTGTATTATTATTTTTTTTTCACTTTGTTGACAAATCTACGAACACATTGCAGTTTTGCGAGTACGCGCCACTGAATGCAGCCACGCGAATGCCGTGTCTTTGGTCGTATGGTAGGCTAGGGGTTGGCGTGCTGGCTTGAAGGCGCATCTCTTGCGAATGAACTTGACATCCGCATGGAATGCGGGAAAGATATCACCGATTGGGTGCGGCATTGGAGTGGAAATGCCACGGGTTCTACATGTTTAGGGCGACAGCTCGCGGGACAGGACGGGGTTGCAGTGTTTCCCAGAGCAGTTGGGATGTACCCAACGAAAATAACTGTGG
>NC_026744.1:2449456-2554356 GCF_000210295.1 Trypanosoma brucei gambiense DAL972 | reverse complement strand
CGAGAGCATTGACCAGACAGAGGAGCACCATCAGCACATGAAGACAGATGACAAGGTAAAGTTTCGAGAATCCTTGGCACCGTTCTGGAAGGATATCCTTGAGAGCCGGGGCGGAAAATCGAAGTCTTACTCTGTATTTTTTTAAGAAGGCAGGAAACGTACCTTTATAGAGGGCATTAACACACCCCAGATAATCAATTACGTTAATGAGGTGTGGCGCTCCCAAAAACCCCCCCAGGAGGGCCCGGAAAACCAACCCATACCTTAATTTTGGGGGGGGTTACTTGGGGGAGGGGGAGTCGGAAGTCTTCTGGGAGTCCTTTATGCGTGCCATATTTGAGCACGTCGGGACGGCCAGGCCTCTCTCTGCTAAAGAGGAGAGTACTCTTGCGGAGGTTATCGGTGTTGATGGTGATAAAGTAAGCGTCAGTGCACTCGACAAGTGGACTGCCGGTCAGGCGATAGAGACGGCTTTTATCAACGTCTTCCCTTTCTTGAGCAAGAGCGAAGAAACACCCGCTGATAGCGGCAAACGCAAGGCGTCTGGGGACCAGCCCGCAGACGACACCGCACTAACTGGGAGCTTCGTCAATGTGCTCAGTTCCCACTGCGATGCCCGTACAGAATGGAAACCGGAGATGTGGCATCGAGTCTTGGCAATACAGCCGGATGGTTCGGGTAACAGCCGGTTCGTTCTCATGTCATGTGAGGAGGCGGAGAAGGATGCGGAGGACGCTCTGGCTCTTGTCGCCGATTTACCCACTGTGGAAGCTTATCTGAGCGGTTGCAACGTCGCTGCGGAAAATATTCACATTATGTGTCACGCTGCGGCAGAGAAATATCCGTCTGGAAGCATTGCTTACGCTAAACTGGCTCAACTCCTGATATCATGCAACGGTGACAAACTTGAGGAACTTACTGGAGTGCGGCAGGAACTGGCGGATGAGTTGGCAGGGGGTACGCTACTCAAAAACTACCCCACACTCGCATATACAGTCATCTGCCACTGCACATCAGAAGTGACTGACGCTAAACCGTTTTATTATTGTTGTGATGAGGCCGGCCAAGTGAACCAGATCGAGAACGCCAAGGAAGGAGGCCAAGTTGTTTTACCGCCTCTCAGTCGACTCTCTTCGAGTGGAGAAACGGAGGCTGCCTTTAAGGTGGAGATTTGTGGGATTCCCAACGTGATCCAACTTGAAGAAACGGGCGAAAATGGAGTGTTCACTGTTTTAACTCCGTGGTTCACGAAATTCAACGTGAAAGAGGCGTCAGATAATCATCTTGTGCTGGAGTTTGTTGAGAATGTTGGGGATGAACAATTCAGGCAAGTACTCGAGCCATACGCTAAACGAATCTGCGAAGATGAAGATAAACTGTCCGCCTCAGCCGACATAATTGCCCTCTACGAACGTTCCCTCGGACTGGGACATGAGCTGTCCCTGCCATCCGTTGCAACTCAAAACAACTTTGGTGGCTCAGGGGCACCTCCTTCCGCCTCTTCAGTTGGGCGTATGAGGAGTACCAGTGGTGTTGAGGCTCCAAAGGGTGAACACGCTGAGGGCGCCCCCGGTGGTAGTGCCTCGCGTTTGCACGAGGGTTCCACAAGCCAACACTCCCGTTCTGCAGTTGAGAATGGGGCTGGTGGAGAAGGTGACGTTGAGGTTGAGGAGGGGCAAGTCACAGAACCTCCCATTGCGCAAGACACTGTCGCTGCTGAGGACGCTGTTGCCGATGGAGGTGCCAATGCGGATGAGGAAGGCGCCGCACAGGAGGTTGCCAATGAAGAATATGCCGATGAACAGTTTGGGGACGAGCAGTCATGTGAGGCGGGGAAACCATCTGATACGGAGGATGCGAATGAGAAAACGAGCGAAGCAGCAAAGGAAGAAGATGCTGAGGAGATTGGCAGTAAACAAGCCAGTGAAGCAGCAAAAGATCCAGATACCGGGGATATTGAAGGCAACGAGGCGAGTGGTGCGGCAAAAGAGGCGGAGACTGAGGAGATTGGCAGTAAACAGATAAGCGAAACAGCAAAAGAGGCGGACGCTGAGGAGATTGACAGTGAATGGACAAGTGAAGCGCGGAAGCCATCTGATACAGAGGATGCGAATGAGAAAACGAGCGAAGCAGCAAAAGATCCAGACAACGATGACACGGAGAGTAAACAAACCAGTGAAGCAGCAAAAGATCCAGACACCGAGGACACGGAGAGTAAACAAACCAGTGAAGCAGCAAAAGTAGATGCTGAGGAGATTGGCAGTGACCAAGCCAGTGAAGCGATGAAAAGGTCTGGTACAGAAGGTGCGAGTGAGAGAACAAGCGAAGCAGCAAAAGATCCAGACAACGATGACACGGAGAGTAAACAAACCAGTGAAGCAGCAAAAGATCCAGACACCGAGGACACGGAGAGTAAACAAACCAGTGAAGCAGCAAAAGTAGATGCTGAGGAGATTGGCAGTGACCAAGCCAGTGAAGCGATGAAAAGGTCAGGAACTGAGGATATCAGTGGGCGAGGCAGTGAAGGAAGCAGGGATTGAGGCAAGTGGTAATGATCAATTAGATGTTGAGTGTCGTCGCGTCAGCCTTGGATGTTGGAACTTGTCTATGTTCTAGAGAGAATTATGAAGGAGGAAGATGATAGAAACACATAAGGAGGGTGATTATGGCGTGGCCTTTGGTTCTCTAAAAACGAGGATAGATGTGCATGTATTACGATGTAAATTGAAGAAGACACCAACAACCGCTAAAATTCTCCTTACATTCCGGGGTTGAGGGCTGTGCTGCATTTCCTACCTTTGATTCTTGCGCTTCATCTCTCTTTTTCATTCGCACTTTCATGTTTTATTTTTTGAATAATGTAGTCCCCCCCCCCTCGTATGAATGGAATGCGGGCGTATAACCTTGGAAGCCGTTGTTACCACGATGTTCTGCGGCTGCAAGAGACAATTTTTCGAAAGAAAATCGATAGGCAGATGCGCTACATTCGTGGAGACAAATCTGCTCGCCTCATCCCCAACGTTGTTTTGCTTGTGGAACATTCGTCTCCTGTTTACACGATTGGCCGGCGAGACACTTCCAATGGCATCAAAGCGGGTTGTGCCGCCGAGGTGGTCAAGACGAGGAGGGGAGGGGGCGTCACATTCCATGGACCAGGGCAGGTAACTATGTACCCCATTGTTAACGTGCAGGTTCTGTGGAAGCAATGCACGGCTTCTGACAAACCACGTTCCCCAATTGAGTGGTTTAGTTCCGTGTTGGAACAGGCTATGATTAACGTAGCGGGCGAATACAACATCCCCGCCCATCGAGGGAGGGTTGGGGTTTGGTCCGACAGTTGGGGAGATGTGGCACCACGAAAGATGGGGTTCGTCGGGCTTCAACTGGGAAATTGGGTCTCTATGCATGGTGCGGGACTGAATGTGAGTAATAATCTGCTTTACTTCAACGATATCGTTATGTGCGAGATGCCGAACGAAGCAGCGACGTCTTTAGTGGAGGAACTCCGGCTACGAGGATTGAGCGGGGCAGAGCCGACTCCCCACGTTATCGCACCTCGCTTGCTCCATCATTTTCTTTTGAGTATGCAGCAGCAGGAGAGTGTTGTTAACACGGAGCTTGTTGACTTGTCGATCGATGGAAGCTGGGAGCGAAGCATCCTTTGCGAACTTGAATAAGGTTTGTTTTGTATGTCGCACCGGCAATTAGTGACTGCACACGTTCACTCAAATGATGGGATTGAGTGTATTATTATTTTTTTTTCACTTTGTTGACAAATCTACGAACACATTGCAGTTTTGCGAGTACGCGCCACTGAATGCAGCCACGCGAATGCCGTGTCTTTGGTCGTATGGTAGGCTAGGGGTTGGCGTGCTGGCTTGAAGGCGCATCTCTTGCGAATGAACTTGACATCCGCATGGAATGCGGGAAAGATATCACCGATTGGGTGCGGCATTGGAGTGGAAATGCCACGGGTTCTACATGTTTAGGGCGACAGCTCGCGGGACAGGACGGGGTTGCAGTGTTTCCCACAGCAGTTGGGATGTACCCAACGAAAATAACTGTGGCGCTAGCGGCCCACTGCAGTGTTCCAAGTACCATGTTGGAGATTCGAGTTCACACGTTAGGCGCTCGGCAAAAGTTATCTTGACCCAACTTTTTCCCGGGGGGTGGCACGTGCGTGTGTGCGGGTATGGGAATTGGGCGAAATGCGGCGGGGTTGCGCTGTCTTGGAACCCAAAACAAATGAAGGAACTGCTTGCGTGTTTGTGTAATGAATTTACGTGCGAAATGGTGCCTGCTATTATCGACAACTGCCTTCGGCTCGCAGTGGGCGGATGAGTAACCCGGTCTCGCCAGCCCATTTCGTCAGTGCATTGTGTTTGATCAACGGGATGTTCGTTTGTTCGAATCCAACCAATGCGTGCGTGCGCACGCCCTTATCTTCTCTTCTCATCTGTGTGGCTGCAATTTATGTTGGTGTAAACCTGAGTAACATCTCACTCTTTTGCAAGATTATTTTTGTCCTTATCTCTCGTTTTTGGACTCGTGAACTAAGATGACGCGTTTCGTGAGGAATTCGTTGTCGGAGGGGTTTCTAGGAAATGGTGGGTGCATCGTCGGAGCTGGAGTCGTGCATTGTGTCCTCGGATCGCGCTTGCGCGGAAAGTAAAGGGATGCGGGAAAAAGCGAGAAACGGTTTGTTCCGAGCACCGCGGACTGTAGCTGGCGCAGCTGCGTGCGGGAAGAGGGGCAATATTTATACAAAAACAAGATCGTACGAGGGTGGTTGTTAAGTTCACTTCGTCTGGTAAGTGGTTCCTCGCGCGAGGGTGGACAACTGACGTGAGTGGCCCATTCGCGGAAAGCGGGGGTTTCTTCTTGTTGTGGAGGTTGCGTCGGCGACGCAGGACAAAAGAAAATAATGAACTCCTCACCGCAGAGTTATACCAGCGGTCTCGTGGCGAAGTCTCAAAAACGGCTCATCATTGGAATGGGAGTGTAACGCCCGGGACTTAGGGGAAAAGCCCGTTGAAAGGGTTCTCAAACTGGGGGAAAATATCCACACGTGTGGAGGGGAAAGTGGAGTACATGCTAGCAAAGTCGCACGAAAGGTTACTGACAAACTACCCTCTTCCCATTCCCATATTACCGATGAAGCGTGAGCTCGAGTTGGAAAAGGCATGGTGCAATTGTGCCGGAGAGGATTCCCCCCCCCTCTCAAAGAACATGCTTCACTGGAAAAGATACAAGATCGGATGCGGGCAATATATAAATATATATGATATTTATGGGCCGCGAGGGCAAACCCGACGAGAGGGTGGCGCCCCCCCACCGGGGCCGAGAGACACATTACAATTGCTGAACATCAGAAAGGGGTTGCTGTCAACAATGTTATTAGTCGGATTTAAACCTTGCGAGATTGTCTTTCTCGTTGATACTCTCCTGGGCAGTGGTGTTTCTCGGCTTCCCCAGCTGTTTTCTTTTTTTTTTTTTGGGGGGGGGGTGCATTCTTGCGCCAGGCAGAGGAGATCAAGAAAGGGATTCGCCCCCCCCCCCCAAACTGGCATCCGCTCCCCCGACCTCGTCGGCTCACAGCATTTCCATATCACAGCCAAGTTGTTGCACACAAGCGGGTAGTGCGACGACTACTAACAATCAACAATCTTGCGTTTAATTGTTGTGGAAACCTATTTTTGCCCATATGCACTCTCCACCCCAAATTCCCTTTCACTATTGACTTATCGCAGTATGTAGTCACATGCGAGTTTCCACCGCTCCAGCTCCACTTTTCTATACAAGCGCCAAAAAATTGTTTCAGGAAGCGATTGGACTTGGTGTTGTGTTCCATAAATGTTGCAGTTGATGTATTCCATCCTGCTCTCCTCCGCACTTTTAGGTGGATTTGTTGAGTCTTGCCTTTATTTTTTTTTCCTCGCGGAGCACTTCCCGCCGGTCCACGCTTCCGAATTGCCTTGCTCACTATTCTCTTCCTTTTATTTCTTAGAGCGCCTGCGACCTGCAATTGGGGCTGCTCGCACTGCTCTTTGTCGTTTTCCCTATGTGCCACGTTTTACTGCAACCTCGGTCTCGCCGCATCCGTACACAAAAAGTGGCAAAACGTCAGCCGAGACCTTTTGCAGATCAGTACATTCCCTTTTTTCCCGCACAGTTTTGCTGGTTCACTGCGCCTCTGCGCGGCATCGCACATATTGGAAAAACACCGGACATTCAACACCAATTCTACCGCACAACCTTTCCCGCCGTACGGCCAACTAAGTTCTACCTTTGCTAATTGTGATGGCTCCTTTGGTAGCCGCAGAGGGCAAAGAAAAATAAAAGTAAAAAAAAAAGCACCAGCGACCAGAGCGGTGTCGTCTTGGCGTGTGTTGCTGTATCGGCGCTGACACCATAAGGAACCGCTTCACCGGTATGCAAATAAGCGACTCACATAGGGAAATATATACTACACATATCCTTCTAGTGAATAACAAAAGAGAGTAAACCTCACCATAAGTCAACTGCCTCTCGTAATTCCTCCACCGTGACACCGGCCCAGATAAGCTTTTCTTCAGAAAACGAGAACGGCATTAGCGTTGACACCTCTAATTGGGGAACGTACATGGAGCTTAACCAACCTTCAGTATTCACGAGCACTCGATCCTCAACGCCAACAACCCATGGCTCCACCAAACATTTCACAATTTCCCGATTCGACTCACCTACGCGAGAGACGGCGTGCTTAATCACCTCATCTATATCCACTAGGTAAGATGGGGCACTTGCATCAGGGTCTTCGCCACCTGTTTTTTTGAAGACTTCGCTAAGAGTGACACGTTCATCATACAGTTGGTCCACAACAGTCTGCTTGTTCCGCGAATCAAACGTACGATCCAGCCGAAGCCGCGTCTCCAAGGGCCCACCGGCATGCACTCCAGCAATGCTCGGGGTCGTCACGAATGTGTCCAAAAGGGATGGGCCTAAAGACGACCTTTTTTCGTGAAGTGTGCAATGCAGCGGCCTCAGGGTGAGTGGCGAGCATCTCGCTTCGGAGGCCATACGGGCAGCCTCTTGGGCAGGAACAGACGGTGTATCTGCTTGTGGTTTCCCCACTTCAGGCGTAGCTGCGCGCATGTTGCCGCTTAGATCCCTTGATGGAATCTCTTCTGCATCCATCGATGCCCCCTCCCGAACATCCAACGGAGGTGAGACGTCGGCAAACTGATTTGGAATAGTGTTCCCGCGCACAGGTGGTGATTCCGGCGTCACCTCATCTTTAATCGCCACATGCGGCCTCAAAAGCTGGATAAGTTTTCCAAAAAGTACGGTCTCAACATTACATATGCCGCATAAGTTGGCGAAGGCCACGCTATCTTCAAGGGACTTGCAGACGGCGCGGACACCAAGCAGGCGTAGCCCACAGAAAAACGACCGCCACGAGCAGCGATCAGGGCGAGGGGCACCGAATCCGGCCTCACTGTTTGTTTCCGGTAATTCTTCTGCGTCTGTCCCTGCGTCGCTTGCGCACCCTCCCGACTCCGGTGTGAGGTTGTGGGTAAAACAGTTGTAAACGCACCGCATGGATTCGGCATTGCGATACAGTTGGTGTCGTAATTCCACAAGACCTGCAGCCACGGATGGGGGAACGTAATGCACCGGAACCCCTGCGGTGTCATTCGCACCAGTTCCAAGGGAGGATTCAAACAGTTGAGAAAATCCTTCGGCGTAAGTTACGCGAATGGATGGAGTTATAGCCTCCACCGTTCCATACATTCGTTCGTGCAAACGGTTTTCGATTTTTTGCAGAAGCGGTGGACTAATACCCGCATCTCGGAGAAGAACGAACCTTATCCTCGGGTTTTCGATCACGGCGTTGAGAATCCAGCGACCCACATCATCGTTCAGGCGATTTTTCGATACGTCCATCCACGACACACTGGGGTGGTACCGCATGACTTCAAAAAGAGGCGCGGCCGCTTCGTGTGTTAAGCCAACGTTGGGCATCATCAAATGTGTTGCCTCCGTGCAACGTTCAATTATTGGTACGAGCGAAAGGCACCCTTTACCACCAAGGTACACCGCGGAAAAGTCGAGTACCTTTATTTTTCTAACCCATTCATCACCAGCAACAGGAGGGAGTTGCCGCAGGATGTTTTCGTTGGGTCGGACCCCAAATCTGTGGCAGCTGTACGAATAAACATCCCGTAAACTACATTCCTCTAACGCCATGCCAATGAAGGCATCATCCACACCGTCAGAAGCTAATGGAGGGGGCGGCTCGTACAAGGCATTCATGACACTTGCATCATCATTCTGCGGGGCATTCGACTTAGAACCTCCCTCCTCCGCTTCCATAACCGCATTCTCCATGTCAAAAAGGAGGCTTGTGTGTTCACAAGTTACCCGAGTCCCCTTTCAGACTCACAGCGAAGCGAGGATATGTATAATCTCCGCAATGGTGGGCCCAATCAGTCTCCTACTCCGTAACCTGGTAAAATGAGACACCAAAAAAAAAAGATGAAAAGAGAAGCGTAGTAGTTTACTAAAAAAGTATTCTTGCAAGCACATACAGACCTTAGCGCAATCGAGGTACTGGTGTAAAGTCGGTCAATTGTAGGCGAGTATGCATCAGTGCAAGGGCTGACAAATATTTCCCTGCAGCTGCCATGTTCTGCTGCCCTTTTGATCATCCAAACGGGTCAGTTAAACCATAGAGCGTGAGACATGCGAATAAACGTAAAGCTTTGGAGGTATATCTCCGTTACACGCTGCCCATGTGATAGGATAGCGCCTGAATGGATAAGAAAAGCGAGCTGATGGCAGGAAGAAATGTGAATCCCATTATTTGTTGTGTGGAAATTATATGTGGATGTGAGAGTGAGAGTGAGGTTGGTAAGTTGATAACTCTACGTGTGGCGGTGATACGACACCCCACTGAATAAGATGCTTCATCAGTATCTCCTTCCTCTTCATGCCAATTCAAAACAGACACATGTATTTCTGACCGTGCTGAAAAATGGGGGTAGAGAGGGAGCGGGGGATAACGATGTACATATATATATATATTTTGTTTATTTGACGGCTGTTGAACCATCTCTTACCTTCTTTCAGTAACAAATCCCAGACCGTCCAATGAAGACAAATCCCACAAGTCGCAGTTGCTTTTCCATGTTCCCCTCTGCTAGCAGCATGTCTTGACACTAAACGGCGATGCTGGAGAACATGTTGTAGTGGTCAAGTTGCGCGTACCACCACTTTTGCCAAGTTTGGATTGCTTCCTCGTCGACGCCAAAAAAGCGCATGATAGTCCCTACATTCTCACCCAGGTACTCACGCCGCATCCACGCCGGCACCACCACCGTTTTTTCCTCTCCCTCGTGTTGAGCCTTCTGCGCTGCCACGAATGCCGGATGCGCAAAACGGTCTACCCAACGAATATCTTGCACGCTGTACGACATGGGTTCCGCTTCCTTATTCAAAAGAAGGAATTTCATCAAGGCCGACTTTTCCGATATGGCGTTGCTCGCGGCGTCCTTTTCCGGTTGGTGCTCAGATGCGAGTGCCCACAACACGTTTCCAAGGCAGAGAGAAAAAGTAACCAGGATGGCAAATCGTACGTTCCTGCGGAATCCTATACCACATGACCACGCATCGTATATGTTGACGTTATCAACGACACCCTGAAGGTACCAAACGCAACAGAGGACACCGATGTAAAACGGAAGCGACTGTGAGACCATCAATCCCGAAATAAGAATACCCATGCCGATGGGGAGTATCATGAAAGTGAGAATATGCTTCCTGTCACCAATAAGAATAGCCGAGCTCTTCACACCGCATTTCAGGTCGTCCGCCCTGTCTTGGTACGCATAGATGGTATCATACAAAACTGTCCACACGACGGCTGAGCAGTAGATAGGAAGCGTAACGGCCAAATCAATGCGGTTTAGCACGGCAGCATACCCAACAAAAATGCCGCCGTTGAAGCAAAGTCCCAGAACGAGCTGAGGCATGTAGGTTATACGCTTCATGAGCGGATAAACTGCCGCGATGGGAGCTAACGCTACCGCCGAAGCAAGTGCCACGGGCGACAGGTTTAGTGCAATAACAAGCGCAAAACCAGCTACTGTTATGAGAAGGCCTGATGCCTCCTTCATGCTGACAACACCGCTAGCAAGCGGCCGTGTTTTGGTGCGTTCTACCATTCGGTCGAACTTTCTGTCACACATGTCGTTAATAATACAACCCGCACCCCGAGCCAAAAAGGCACCAGCGCCGAACAGGACGATCAAATGTACGGGAATGAAAGGAGCGAACAAAACGACAGGATCCGCCCCCTCCCAGACGATGGCCCGAGTTACTGCTAGACTGGCTCCCCAGTAACAAGGTTGAAGCAGGAGGTTTATTGCAGCAGCCTTATCCACTCGCATTAGTTGCCCCCAAACTCTCACCTTCTGTGTTGCCCATTGAATATGTTTGGGAACGTGAAGAGGTTCGCTGCACGGGCCGTCATGAAGAGACCATGTGCGGCTTTCCTTCGGAGACGAGTCTTCATTACGTCTTTCTGCGGGATCAGCCCTCACAGAATCTGGGAAATGGGCCGATGCCTTAACTATAGATCCTTTGGTCCAAGAGCGGGTTACCCTTCCCAGGAAAATTGTACGCCTTAACATTCCCCCTTTCTTTTCAGCGATGTTTCTATTGCGGGCCGCTTGAGAAATGCTTGTTAGTTTTGCCTTTCCTACGCACTTCAGCCGGTACGGAGCAGAACTTCTGTCTTCACCCCAGCCACGTCGGAGCGTCACTTACTAGAGAGATGAGGGGTAACAGTGGAAGATAGCATTTGACTTGTCGGTTGGGTTCATCCCTTCTACTTCACTACTTTCGTTTACTCGCCCCTCCTCCCTTTCCATTGGTACTACCAAATTGTTTGGGTTTGATTGTGAGAAAATAAAGCGACTTCCTCTTTTGTTTCCCCACACGTCCCCCCCCCCGATACCCGTTTAATAGCGCTCAAACGAGGTGTTGATCCACATATATGCCGTTTCTCACCCTCCGCGTACTCTGATATTACTAACCCCTCAAGCAGTTAGTGAGAGCTTGTTTGCTCTCATCTAAAGAGGGAAGTTCACATTGTGGGTTTGAATGGCCGCCCCTTCGCACAAATACTTCCAAGAACGCGGGCCCTTCCGCCTTCTTTAATTCCTGAAGGGCCCGCACAGTTTCGCCAAGGTCCATTACGGGTTCTTCGCGGACAGTCCTAAAACCACACGCACTCGCCACTCGCGTGAGGGATACATCAAAAGACACAGTGGGTTGACCACCTGCCGAATCGTGGGATCCGTTGTTGAAAACGACATGTTTGTAGTTGCGCATGAGGGAAGTTTCGCCCGTACCTATTAAATGTATGGCGGCTACACCACCGATGGTTGCTGATGAACCCATGTGCATAAGGAATGCGCCATCTCCATCAAAGCAAAACACTTGCCTTTCTGGTTTGGCCAATGCTATACCCGCTGCTACGGAAGAACAATGACCCATGCTGCCGACTGGGAAGAATTGTGGGCCGTGTCGCATCCCGGCACACTCCTGAACTTCAAAGATTTCACGAGCAAGGAAGCTTGCGGCGCCCACAACTATATCTCCCCGGTCTATTTGGCGCAGTGCTTGTTCAACCGCCTCCCTGCGAGTCATGGGAAGCTCAGCAATACCTTCTCCAACCCCTTCGTAAGCGCATTCCTCAAAAAAGTTTGGTGGTACCAAAAAGGCATAGGGCGTCCTTGAATTATGCACGTGCTTCAGTGCCATATCCAGAGCTGTTTCCATCGACTGCTCCCCGTTTCCACGAGCAGAAGATAAAATGATATACGGGACCTCAGCAGCACGTAGGATTCCTTCGGTCAAGCGCCCTTCTGCGGCACACGGTAGCTCATTTCCAGCATCAGGAGCTCCTCGCCAACCAACGACTATTAACATGGGAATGCTGCACGCCTCAGCGTGTGTGAGAGAGATCAGGGGATTGAGTGCATCGCCTAAGCCACTGTTTTTCATGTACACCAAAGGGAGTCCCCCAGTTGCAAGATGGTAACCTGCAGCCATGGCCACTGCATTCCCTTCGTTTGCTGTGATGATGTGTTCCTTCGGTGTCGTGTGACTTGCCACGAAGGCACAGAAATATTTTAGAATGGGGTCAGGAACTCCAAAAAAGTGTGTAACCCCCCGGGCCTTTAATGCGTTGAAGAAAGCACCAGGGGCCAACCTCTGCATGATGATCGACACCTTGGAACACTTCGGGCGGGTGAACGGATGAGGGATGAAACAAAAAAAATTAAAGACACACTTGCGGTCGAGTCCTGAGGATACGAAAGCCCCTCTCTTTTTCTTCAGATTGAGGGGGTGAGGGTTTGGAGGGCTAACATTAGGGGAAAAGGCTGTGTGAAAACGACGCGCCACATCACGCACATCCAAAAAAAGCGAAGACAAACAAGAAATGCGTACGAAATGTAAACGATAATAACGAAACAACCCCGAATTCAGTAGGGCGCAGTACTGCACTATCTCTCCAAATTGTCTCCACTGATTCCACCATGTTGATTATTTGTTACCGTTGCAAAGTAACACCTGTCTGCTTTAGTAGGAAGGCAGCAACCTCCTGTGGATGACGGCACTGACCACCCAAAAGCAATACGCCACGTCGTGTATCTACCGCTGCTGGTGTGTACCGCCAGTGCGGGCCCTCACCACCAGCCAACACGGGGTCTACCAGACGAAGATGGAATTTGTCTTCAGCAGATTTCGGAGGCTGCACCTGTTTTACTCTGTCACACCCCTCAGCGGCATCCTTTCCTCCAACAAACACCACTACAGTTTCTCCCCTAACCCGCCCCAGAACGCCACCGGCGTGACCATTCGACCTCGGGAAGCGACAGGCGGGGGCGCCGTCCCCATCGGAAACCTTAAACCATGTGCCTCCCAGCGGGATGTGCAGGTTCCACACGTCAGACATACTCCTTATATCGCCGTTCACAAAGTGTGCCCCACCATAAAGTATGCACTCGTGGGGTGAGTAGAACACGAGAGGGCCGGCGAGAAGTCGTGGATTGGGCACCTGGTGCCCTGTTGGAATTCGTGTCCATACCATTGTGTCGGTGTCCAGGATGTATCCGTCATTATTTTGTTCAGCGTCTTCCGTTTCACCACCGAACACAACGAAATACCGCCCGGCACTGCCAGCTGAATGCCTCGCGCGCGGAAGAGGGACGTCTCCTGTTGTCTCTACCTTCACCACATCGAGGGACAGATCACCCTGTTGCCCCTGATGCAGGGAAAGACAGAGTAACTGATTACTGTGATTCATGTGCTCGTTTAATCCGCCAAAGAAGTAGGCGGTGTCGCCAGTTACGTGCGTTAGCGAAGCCCCATCACATTCGAACCACGTCATGTTGGGCTTATCCAGCCGAACCCATCGTAGCATCGGCAGTCCATCTGCTCGCGCTGCCATAACCGCGCCGTCGCGCTCCCCTTCGCAATATCCCCCAACAACCAAAACCCATTCTTCTCCAGCACTTTTTTCTTGAAGAGAGGTTGCGCAGTGCCCCTCGCGGCAGCCCACCGACCCCGTCTGCTCGGTGCACGGAACCCACTCCATTTTAAGGATTCCGGCGATCTCTCAGCCTTGTTGCCAGCGTAGTCAACGCGTAAAGAGGGTTTGCAAAGAAGTAAAACATAGCGTGGGCCGAGGAAGAGGGGAGGAGAGCAACGCATATCAAAGAGCTTCGCACCCGCGAATAGCAACAACAAAACGTGGAATACAAAAATCCACGCAACTTTTTAGCCCACCCACCATACAACTCGGTGGGAAGGTGTTGACCGTGTCAAAAGTAAATGTACAACAACAAGGTACACATAGGGGTCAACTGCAAACACCAAGGGAATACTCTCTTGTTGGTGTTTCGGGAAAAGTGGTGACTCATGCGCGCAAAACCTTTCTGTGAGACAAATGTTGACGCCTAAACTGCCATCTAAAACAAATCCTGGCACCAGAAACCACGCATCAGTTTAATAATCTTACCGTAACCGCGCAGTCTCACCGGTTTTCCTGTACTCTATGCCTCCAGATAAGAGTAGTGATATGGAGGTCGGCAGTGAACCGGCAGAAAAGCCGGTGTCTACCTTCGTTTTGCGATGTTCTTCGACCCATTTTGCATGAGTTTACTCGCCCCTCGCTGCATCCCCCAGATGGGTGCCTTTTCAACTTTCTGTAGAACCGGAATCAACACGCAACATTGTTAGCGGGTCTATTTTCCGCATCAGGGTGCTCAGGGGCAGACATTGACCTCCGCCATCGAACTTGAGGTTCTAGCGAACCCACGAATTATTAAGCGATGGTGGACTTACCAAGGAAACACAAGGTGTAGACGGTGTGTGGGATGTCCACCAAGGAAAAAAGCCTAATATCAAAATAACAACTGCCTACTGTGTCACTGCGGGAACCCGTCCTCCAAGAGTCGCAGTGCCTCACGAAGCTCTTCGGCTGTAACTTGGGAGACATCATCATGGGCTTCGTACATGAGTTTTAATGCGGTGCAACTCAACTGTCGTGTGTAAGTTGGAACCTTCGGCTTCAGTACAGGCCCCATGAGAAAGGGTGCATCCAAGATGCTGGTCACTCGTTCTCCCTTAATGGGGGGAGGGACGTTTTCTTTTTCTAGTGACCGGCAATACAGTTCTTCTCCTTGGCTGGTATTTCCACCGCTTACGTTTTCTCTGAGATGAGAATCCTTCGCTATTGCATTTCCCCCCCTGCAAGTGCGAAAGAACTCATGAAGATCATCCGCCAACGACGCGTGTGAGTGGTGGACCCTCAACTCCTCGCGGCACCATCTTGACAGGGATTGCTGAAGGTTCATTTGTTCAAAACGGTCGTCCAACAGGACCATCGCACCGAAATCTCGTGAGTGACGTATGCAGCGTCCAAGGGCTTGATTAACAGCGCGGACCGCATCATTTACGTACCACTCCTCCCCACTGTATCTCCTTTGTGCTTGCACCGTCCACGATTTCAACGGCTGTAAAGGGACTCCCACACACACGACAAGACGGGCCATGCAATCCGCGAAGTCAATCCCTTCACTCACTTTCGCTCGAAAAACAGAGGCGAAAACGGCTGGGCCACGAACTGTAGCCTTTCGGAAGCTATCTAGCACTGAGGGGAAATCAGCTGCTGACTGACTCTCTAGGAAAACCTGCGGGAACCTAGAAGACTTTGGTGTTCCTTCCATCTGACGGGCTGCGTCACGGTAACGAGAAATGAGCTGCACCCCGATGGTTTTCATTACGGTGTAGTTGGGCATGAAGACGAGAACACCTCCAAGTTCCACTTTTTCAACAAGCATAGCGAGTGTCTCCACAAGCTGACTAATGAAAGAAGAATCCTTCAAACTCCCGTAGGTACAGTGCAACGGAGTGGCATCCACAGTATGTGTGAGAACCCCCAATCGATACTGATGCTTCTGTGCCACATGCAATCCTTCATAAGTTGCCATACTGGAAGGTGGTATTCCCAAGTCTCGTCCCAACTGATGAAACGGCGCAAGTGTCCCGGAGGCCAACACAACACGGTGAGCGGTACTCAAGATGTGCTGAAATGCCAAACTACCATCCAAACATCGGATACCAACAATTCTTCGTGATGGCACAGCTGACTCAACCCCCTCGGTGTTGCCGCCAGCCTCACTGCTCGGGACGCTGTCTTGACCGTTACGGTTTTTTTCTGGCAATGGGTCACTGATGCTGAGGACAAAGGCGCTCGGTTTCTGGATGATAAAGCGCATGATGAGGATCCAACGCTTCATAAGTGAAAGACAAAAAATGGAGAACTGGAATGGATTAAAGGTGACCCCCAGAGACATTATAATCCCGTAAACTTGCCGAAACATCGCTACACCGTCTTTCGATGCTGAACCCTCTGCGGCCCCATACCCTCGACGGCTGCAGCTAGAAGCGATCGGTATGTAATCCGTAATGCAGCGGCGTAACACTTCTGCGAGGGTTTCGCCTGGAAAGATTGCGTTGTTCTCAACGTCATGGTTACTTTCACTTTCCTCGACATCTTGTCCCCCCACCGGCCGGGAGTGTACCCCACGCCGCGTTTTTACCGACGGTTGCGCAGGTGACACGAACTCTGTGACGGCTTTGAATACGTCATACAGTAGGGAAAGTAACTCCACAAGTGTCCATTTGGTTAGTTTGAACTCGCGCGGGTAACTGAGCGTCGCCACCGCCACAGTGGGTTGTATTAGAGGCTCGATCTCATTTAGGATGAGACGGAGCGTGTCCACTGACGTCTCTACGGATAATGCATCTTGACACACTTGCGGGACGTTGTGTGCCTCATCAAAGATAATGATGGAGTGATTTTTTAGGGCAGCCTCCATCTTGCACTCGTGACGAATGAGCGGGTCCAGAAGATACTGATACGTGGCAAAGTTGATATGGGCGAAGAAGACAAGGTCTCTCGCGGCATAATACGGACAACACTCCATTCCTACACCTTCGGTTACCAAATCTTCAATATCCCACACTTTGTCGCTCCGTCCTTGGCTCAGGGGGTGAGTTATAGCCTTACTACCAAGGACACCGTAGCCATGAACGGCTTCGCACTGACCGAGAGACACAAGCTTGTCACAGACTTCACCAAGGGTGTTTCCCTCTATAGGAAGCGTCTTGTTTGCACACGCCTTCAGCACATGTTGGTTTATGCAGTATTGCTTGCGGCTTCCCAGGATATTCATTTTCAGTCTCTCCAGACCTTTGAGTTTACGCAGTTCCCCCACACACTGTCGAAGCTGCGCGTGCGTACGCGTCACGTAAAAAATCGTACATGGCGGCGATTGATGCTGCTTGCGGAGTTCCGACGATCCTTCAGTTACTAGCTCAACACGCAGACGTTTGCCGTTCGGTGGCCTGAACTGCCTCAGAAATAACGACGACACACGCCAAGCTTCTTCACCGTCCGCTGTATTTGCTTTCAAACCATTCGACTCTTCACTGTGTTTACTGTCTTCCTTGCAGTGGCACCATTTACGCGACGACATTTCCGTTTTTGACAATGAGGGCAACACTGGGGGACCCCTACACCTCCGCAGGCGAAAGTGCTGCTCCAGCTCCTGTGGTGTGTGTTTCTCCAACCCTGCCTGGTAGCGCAACACGCTTGAAAGCAATGCCAGCGTCTTTCCACACCCGGTGGGAACCTCAATCGCCGCAATGGGGGTGTGCCGAGGCCAGGAATTAAGAGCCAAATGAACAGTTCGCATCATTTCCCTCTGCACTGTGTAGGGCTCGAAGGCCATAACATATGGTTCCTCGTCCTCTGTCATCGTCAGGCCTGCGTGCACACCAACACGGGAGGACCGTGCGGAGCTGAGGGCGTGCCGCCTCGTGGTGAATTGGTGTGTCTTACGTTGTAGGCATGTGCGAAGGGAAAACAAACAAACAAACACAAAAGAGAACCATGTGAGTGTGCTCACCAAATCCTTTCCAAGGAATCAAAACAACAGGAATTAACGAGTTTGAAGCTACATCATCTCCCTCAAACAAGACACCATGCACAGAGGAGTGAAAAAATTCAGCTGCCCGTGCAACCTGAGTTTTGTAGTAATGTAACACCACCGCGATTTACCTCTTTTCCAGCATTTACTTACTTCAGTGTCCCAGCTTCTCCTTTCCCAGCCCTTTGCCTGCCATGCTGCGGTTGTGTCCACTTGTACGGGCAGCCGAAAGCAGCGGAAACCTCATCCACCGTATGAGGGACGCCTCAGCAGAAACTCTGGCACCGTAAATGACGAATCTGCAACATGGCTGACGGTACCTTGCTTTACTGCACTGTCCGAATACCTCGCACGCATAATACCAACCCCTTCGTCAGGACTTCCCATCCCTCTATAGTTGTTTCGCCTAACTGCCGCACCCCCAGGGGTTGTATTCACAGTGGTAACCTCCTCTCGGTACAGATACACACGTCTCCGAGCCAACTCCTGCGCTATGAGGGCAGAGAAATCACCGTCTCCCGCCTGAAGGGCGAGATGCATCCGCATTACAAGTTCTTCATTGCTCAGTCGGGAAATATCACTATTTGCCATGACCCGTAAGGCATAATACCGAGGGAACAATTTCAACATAAGCCTTTCCCACCAACTTGTTGGTGTGTATGTCAGCTGAATATGGGAGGTGTAGGGAGCCGCCAAGCCAGCCTCGTCGACTCCGCCGTGCTGTGCGTCGCGGTGGCGCTCCTGCCGTTGTTGCCTTTCATGAGCCTCTTTCAGAACTGTGATGAATGCACAATCCTTTCCTTCCCAAAGAGAGGGGTCGTATGGCGGTGCGTCCTGCTTAGGGGTCCGTCCGACTGCTTCTCCCACTGAGCGATACATGCGTGCGTAAACACTAATGCGTACCGACGAAATTAAACTTATATACGAGTGAGGAAAGGGGAGAACCAACTCAAACCCTACTGGGCAGCTATTTAAACCTGCTGCTTGCCTATTACTAGATGCACACGGGTGAGAAAAATGAGCCGCCAACCTTTATAAGGCCTGACCCCTTCCCAAAAAAGTACAAAACCAAACGACGGGCATTATTGATACAAAAAAAGAGAGGTTGAACAGCAAAGGGAATCGACCAGAGTGTGCAATATACACGCCTGCTTTCCCACGAGCACATACAAGGGAAATGCAGGGAAGAAAGTCCATTTTACTGATCATTTGTTCTGTTCAGAACTCTTAAAACAAGCCACATCACCACGTCACGTTCCACGTATTCTTGTTAATGGTTTTAAACGGCACACGAGCCGTTTCCCTCCTTTGAACCTCTGCACCGCGTTTGATACGTGGCGTGGTTTTGGGTGCCCCGGGGTAGCGACGCTGCCGGCGGAGGACTTTAAAGAATATTCTCTTCGCCTTAGCATTGGGTGGAAGGGGAACCGTGTGCCCGGCGTAACAGCTCACTTCGCCATCTTTAAGTGTTTTGGCGAGTGGTTTCTCAAATAGTCGCAACCTCATTTCCTCCTCATCTTGTTCCCGGCGGGCCATATTCCGAATCAGGTGCCGTGATCCCCAACGATGTGCTTTGCGCACAGGATCTGCACTCTCCGGTAGAAAGAGCGGCCCGGTATTATAGTCCCACGGCTTGACATCCCCAACAAAAGGTAGGACGTGTTCCTCATTCACAAACCCAACACCGTCTTGAAATCCTTCGTATATGTCTTGCAGGGATGTGACGTATCCAGGATCGCGGTTTCCAAGCTCCCACATTGCATCGGGAGCGGGAAGGGTAAGAATATCAGAGGAACCAACACAACGAGCTTGTTTCATGAGCTCTGTAAGAACAACATTAGCGTAGCTGCCACGCTCAAGAGAAAATTCAAGCGTCAACTTGCATGACTCAGTGTCGTAGTCATACCGCAGGTTCATTGGTTTACGAATAATAGGGCGCGGTGGCTCAAAGAAGTCGTGAATCCCCAACCTCGAGTGGCGGCTGTGCCATTCCAGGTGGTACTTTTGACACACCTGAAGAAAATACTCCCCTACCGCGTTCTGCGGCAACCGCATGGAATTGAAGGAGAAACCAGGATGAATAACATTCATAATGGACGTTCTCTCTCTTTCTTCCTCAGTTTCAACGAGATGAATACCCTGTCGGTACCAGTCAGTCCGTTCTTCTGGTGAGGTTTGCACACGCCGCAGCACCTCGGGTAGAACCATATCACCTTCCAAAACCTCTTTACCACCGAAGTGGTGAAGCCGAAGTGTTAGCACTTGGTTCCACAAGTAGCTACAGAGACGCTGTGCTGTGAGACGCCGACTCATCACGCTCAAATCAAGATACGCACCTTGTAACTGCAGAAGTATCAACTCTTGCTTCTTGCTCACGGGCCCACCATCGGTAGCGGTCAACGGGGCACCAAGGGAGGGACATGCAAGAAATGGAGCCGTATCCAATTCACTGGGTTCTATTGCGATGGATCGAAGACGGCGTACGATATTGCGACGATACTCGTCTTGTACTGGGTTCGGATATTTTTTTTCACGCTGTAGCAGTTCTCGGAGTGTCAGCTCACGACTGGTATACCCGAGAAAGCGGAACGCGAAAGCTAACCAGTTTTGATTTAGTATAGCGAAAGCAGCATCATTAGTCCCACCAAACCACGAGAACCGCTGGCATCCGTAATAGTTCGGGAACCCATGCGTCTGGAGCTCGTACACCGCCTGTTGAATGCATGCCTTTGGCACCGTCACATCTCGAAGGACAATTTTAAAGTGATTACCGAACAGCCGCCCAGGAAATAGTGGTTCCGTATGATATGAGAAGTCGGAAAGTGTCATCGCCCACTTTTTCTTGCGGAAGACACGATTTGCTTCTAGCGCTGATGCTGGAGTGACATTTTGCAACCGGACCCTTTGCAGCGTGTCCCCAATGTAGTCCTTAATACCGGCTACGGATATACAGGAGGGGTGCATTCGAAGAGTTTGAGCGATGTTGGAGAGCGCGACGCTGTGTGCAATATGCTGCTTACGGAGGTAGCACTGAAGGTAAAACTTCCCCGTCCTAAATTCGCTCGAATCCTCATCCTGGCCGTTTCCCTCTAGTCGAGATTTATTTCGTGAGGCTGCGCCAGACGGATTACCCGTTAGGGGTTCCACCCCCGTTCTTTTGCTATCTCCCTCGCCGCTATCTTCCTTCATTATTTGTTTTAACTGCCCTCCTATATCGACGGTAAAGAAACTGTTGATGCGGTTTTCACCGCTAGTCGTGCTGCCACCATGCACATATTTGGTATCTGATTCATCAACTGAACGAAAACAATCAGGAAGTGCTGGAATAGTCCAATCGAGCTCGCGGGAAAGTGGTTTGCCATCTTCTCCCTCACTATCGTAGACCATTTCCGTGACCAAAAAGTCCTTCCAATGCTGCCGAAAAATTCCCGAGAAGCCCGGTGCGTTCGGTGAAACGAAGGCACCCATGCCAAATTTGTACAGGACCGCTGCTTCATCCCCGAACAATGCGGATGGATGCTTCATAATAGAAGCCATTTGCGCTTCTTCCCTCGCCATGATTTCTTCATCTCGCGACGAAAGCTCTCGCTGCTGCTCTTCCCACTCGCGCATCATCCGTTGCATCAGCTTCAAGGGAGAGAATGAGAAAATCCTACTGCATCCATCGCCTGCGGTATTGTGCGCCTTCGTAAGCTCCCCGCCATAGGGTGACGGAATAGGGTTCAAAGGTTCAGAGAGTTTGTTTAATCGATTCGCATTTCGTTTTTTATTGCTTATTTTGCCGTTGCTACCGTCGACTGCGACCTTCCTGGTACACTTCGTGGAGGGATCGCTGAAAAGCCCGAGACGGTAGGTAAAAAAGTCGATAGCGTGGAGCCTGCTCGGCTCAAGTTCCCATATCCATTTTGACTTCACTGGGGAGCGAGTTGTCCACCCCACCCTCATCTTTGCAACAAATACACGTGTAAAATAAGACAGTGGGGGAAGGGAATAAGAGAAAAATGCAACCAACATCGGGACATAGGCACATGCCGACCCAACACAGTGGCGTAAGCCGAGTGAGCCCAGAAGACTATTGCCCGCTGGGTATTGAGCACAAGCACAACCCACTTGCAAGTAAAAAGAAAAAGAAAAACATTGCCGGAGACCTGTGAACGTACTAGACAAATCATCAAACTACATGCTCGAAATCTCGCCGAGTACGGCAGCATATGCGCTACGTATAGAGCCAACGTACAACCGTCAGCGCACCGGAGCGAAGAAGGCACAAAGTCCCACCAGGTGCAACCACGTATACTTTTCTTCTCTTGAAGCCGCACCCTTATCCGTTATATATCTACCCACTTCCTTCTTTCCTGGCCACCGAAATCGCGCGATGTCAGCTTCACCAGGTCAGCGATCACGGAGGTGAAAGTTGGTTATGGAGGTTACTGAGAGGATATACCTGGTGCAACCATCATACTCAAAGTTTTTACGCACTGATCGCTCTAAGAAAGCAGTCTCGCACCGCTGTCCAACTTGTCACGCTTCTGCAGCCTCCCACTTGGTGGTGCTCCCTCTTTCACCTTCCTTGACAGGTCAGTCCCATTACTGAGGGGCCTCATTCGCGTATCACCGACGCCTTTAGCCCCGCGGAGCCCGGGTCGGCCGGGGGCGCCTTCGCCGTGGATTCCTCCGACTATGTTACGCGGCCCTGGGGAAAGAGATGACATCGTAGTGTTAGGTGAGTATGGCCCTGCTTGTGCAGGAGATGAGCCGTGTTGATTTGCGGACGGCTTTGCGTGGAGTCCTGACTGGTCAAAGTCCTCCATCATTTGTTGGAGCTCTTCCATCAACCAGCGCTCAAACCCATTCATCACGCCTATATTCACATAACCCTTCGCATCAACGGACTCTTCCACTGCAGCTGGATGTGTGCTCCACACACCTGGCACGCTTGAGTCGCCCTCATCATCGTATAACCACCCGCCCTTGGGGGTTAAAAGTAAAAAAGGTTCACGCACTGCCTCCTCTTTTGGGCAGTACATAGGCCGTAGTCCTCCTGGGTACAAGTTCTTTGCTAAATCGAACCACGCAAGAAGTGCGTCAGCGTCTTCACTACTCACTCCTTCAGCGCGGCTAAAGTTGGCGGTGCCTCCGGGGCAAGAGTGGCAGGTAGTGTTCGTCAGCGAGACGCAACAGTTGCAACGGCGGCAGACAAACAAGTACAACGATCCCACGACGCGCCACGCCCACGCTTCCACTTCCTTTTCATGCCACGAAAGTGGGGGAAACTTGATATTTGCCTCTTGCTTGGACGCTACATGGGTTTTGAGAAGCTCACCCCGGTGACCAACTGAATTCTTAGTCACGCGGGGGCACACAGGGAGCCTAACATTTTTATACCGCCGCTCTATGTGTTGTAGTTCCTGTTGATCAAAAAGAGCACCACAGAGACCACACCACCGAAGACTACTGGGACGACCCTCCCCGAAGCGGTCGCACAACATGTGTCGGATTAAGGCTGTCAGGAAGCGGCGGTTTGGTGAGTCCTCCGCATGCCAGTCAAATAGTTTTAGAAAGGCCCTGGCGACATCGCCCTCCGACATCATGCTTGCAAGCCTCGCCAATAGTTCCCCAGTAAAGCAGTCCATGTTCACTCCCGAGAGAATAACCTCCACTAGGTGATCCTTGATGTAAAGGAGGGTCATTTCAACTAACTGTGTCATGTGCAAAAAGTTTGACGACAACGCTAGCGACACGGCATTCTTTGGAGTAAATGAACGTTGCTTCCCCTCCACGTAGGCCATAAGCCAAGAAAAGGTGCTCATGTCACAGTTGACATGGAGTGGTATGGGGGGCTTCTCTTCTTTACCCTTTCGCTTCAACGGCTTGGTGGCCTCGTGAGCCTTTGTCTTGCTGTTTTTCACGGAGCGTGCACCGGTCGATGACGCCCTATCCAACGACTTCTCTTCCCGCGACTTTTGGCGCTCTTCTTCGTCGAGGTAACATTTGATGATAGGTGTGAAGTACGTCATGGACGACTCGAGCAAATGCAAATCACATCTGAACACACGCATTTCGTTCGACTGCTTGTCATAAACGCTCACCTCTACCAGCCGCTCACACGTACCACGGGGCGACTCGCAGCCATCATCCATTGTAGAGCTCCCTTCAAACCTGTTTCCCATTCCCTTTTATCGGTGCGAACCGGGTAGCAGTGACAGCAGCGATTTCAGCGAGCAAACAGTTGTGAGCGAAGGGGGGGGGACAGTAATTTACAATAATTGCAGCAGTTTCACTAAATACTAAAGAGTTAAAGACAAATAATGGAGGGTGAGAGCAAGAAAGGTGTTTAGTAACCATCACGGGAACCGAGGATCTTCCACCATTCGGAGGTGTCCGCTGCCGCGACCACAAAAAAAAAAAGGGCGCACACAGCAGGAAGGCAAACTCAAAGGGGGATGTCGTTTGGTGAGGTGGAAACGGCGGAAGTGCGTGCGAAGGATTTAACGTGCATCTGAGAGATTCACTTCATGTGTGGACGTCAAAAGACAGAAAATGCTTATAGAGAACCGTGTTGGCGGTTGTCCTTCCACAATACGATGGGAACGGGAGGAAGGAGAAATCACCCACCGCGACAACCTCTTCATGTTTGTAATGAAGACCGTCTGCCCCACTGCCATGCTGATCACCAGAAACGATATTGGTTAGGCCCCTTGATGTGGATGGAAGCTTCTGCGGGTGAGTATAATAAACCACGGTCCGGCCACTTCGCATGGATTGCTCTAAAGCAGCAGCCGCAGTGGCTTCAGAATCTCCCATACTATCGATGCTATACCTTGCAACAAACCGGTGCTCTCGTCTGTTTTTCCTGTTATCGCTCCTTACTATTTCCCTGTGCTGTACTTTACTACTACAGTCAAATGGTAGGTGATAAATACAGAAGCCACAAAGTGTGCAGTATTGGAAAAAACAATATAAGCGGTGTAGGAAGTATCGGAGGTGTGAATTACACATGTAGGTGTTTTCAGTGGGGTTATGCATATGCATATGCAAGCGCAAATATATATATATATTTATTTATATTTACGAGTGCGTGGCTATGCAATCATGGAAAGTGTGATGTACGATTCACTGAACGGTTTCGACCCTTCTTGTCCTTCCCATCCGTCTCGTGGCTCCAACAGGAACTCTCTCTAAGCAGTCGTGGGGGCTTTACGTTCTAAATTATGCAAATGAAGGAGCAAAAAGCAATCAACTTTGAAAAGTGATTTACTTTTAAAAAAATAACTAGTTACAAAAAAAACCACAAGGCAGACAAAAAACTGTGAGAGTGGACAAAATATTTCCCTACCCCCGTGGTAGGTCGCTTTCCGCTTCTCGAAAGCCACTTACCATCGCCTTCTCTCCTTCTAAGGTTTCTTCTCCCACCGCCCTTTCCCTTTTCCTTCCAACCTTCACGTGATTATTTTGTTTCCCCAACCTTCTTTTCTCGACTCATCGCCGCACCATTCAACTCTTATGCATATGCGAAAAGCTGCATGCAGAACAGGGGACGATATAAAAGAAGAATGCCAGCTCTTCACAAAAATAGAATCGCATAGTTTCCCCCCAAATTTCCTCTCTCCTCTTTCATGTAGTACCGATATCACGATGGCAGGAAGTAAGTGAAAACGAACGAAAAGGTAAGTGTGTGCGGGGAACCACCAACACCATGGCAACCAGGAAAAAAAAAAAGGAAACCAATGCGATGAAACAACTGTAGAGATAATTATGTGCCGCCAGCCCCGAAGTCACAAGGACCGCGCAGTCACAATCGCACTAGTGGATTCTTTTCATGATGAAGCCACTGCTGTCGTTGCCGCAGTTTACGAACCTAAAAAAAAAAAATACTTCACCCCACTTTCAACAAGTGGCACCGCACCAACCCACCCGAACTAGAATCAAAATGCAGAAACAAAAGAATTTAACTCATCCATATAAAATTAATGGAAAATATTTTCATGCGCCGCCCACTCTGTCACAGGTGAGATGAGCCTTAAGGGAAAGTGAATTAGAGGGATGAAATCGGGCACACGATCGAGTTGGAAGGGGGAATGCCAACAGCAGCAGCAAATCAAAACATTGCCTAACAGGACTGCGTAGGTAATAAATATGTATATTCATATCCATATATATATGTATATATATATATATATATATATGCACAGTACACTCCCATGAAATTCTACAGGCTGGGAAATATCCTTCCTGAAGGGCTCATAATTTCGTCAACTTTAACAATATTCACCCTCTTCTCTCACGGTGTCCTTTACCGCCAATAAGGACGAGTCAATAATGATGATGATAGTGAAAGTAATGAAAACAATAATAACAACAATCGCTCACACAAAAAAGAAAAAAAGCAAAAAAGAGAAGAGAAGAGAAGAGAAGGGCCAGCAAAAGAAGCAGAAACACTGGAAAAATAAACTGGAGTGATTCTTTATGATAGCCTATTGAAATGAAGGAGAAACAAGGGAGGAGAGGGGAAATAAAAAGAAGAGAAGGGCGAAATGTTTTCTCTTTTTTTTTCTTGTTTTCTTTTGGGATTCTTCACGATACTCCACATGTTCAACTTGTTGTGCGCCCCCTTTCTACAGACAACTCCACCTGCTTCAGTTACCTCTTTTACATTTATTCTCATTCCTTTCCCTTGCTTCGACTTCATATCCACCCTTGACACACCTTTGCGTGTGTCGTAATTCCACCTTTTTGAAAGACGTTAGGCAATCACAAAAAAAAAAAAACACGGCAATGTGTGAGAGAAAGGGTACGGAACTGCGAGACACATAAAAAGACTGATCACGTCCCTCCAAAATCCGCCCATTCAAACTGAAATGGATGTTTGTGTTTGCGTATAATATGCTGGAATTCATTTCCAATGGTTGACAGCGCCCGTGGCACGTCGAAAGTAAAGGAAGGGACATGCAGAGCGATAGAAGAAGACGGGAAAGAGAGGGATACGTGAAGGCGCACGTACACAAAAAAGATACGAAGAATGCAAGATACATGCACAATTCTAAGTTTGTATATATGTACATGCAGTGCAGCAAAACAAGTTGGAACCCTTACCATCGTTTTCCCTCTTCAAGGGTGCGGTTAGTTGGACCGTTAATCACTTGCCCGTGCTGTCTTCGTAACAGCGAGCGCAGTGACTACTGCAGCGACCTCCACCTTGCGTACATCGTCCCTATCTCCCCCTTTCCTTCCTCCATTCTTTATTCCCCACCTTCTTTCCTCAAATTTTACGTCCCCTCAGGCTGTTCGCCTCCTTGCAACAGACTCAACAACGAAACTAACTGCGCACACATCGGAACGGCGGAAAGAAGAAGTTCATCATCATTCATTAACTTCCTAAGTGTGTGCATGAACACTGTGTTGAAACGAGGGTTGCACCGCTCAATCTCTGAGCGCACCACGAAGGCATCTACAACTTCCATTGTCTCAACGAACAACTCGCGGGTTGGTAATAGTTTCTCCAGTGCTTCCCGCAATCTACCCGCAGAACACCTGAGACTTTCCGCAGCGAGACGATTAGTGCCTGGCACACCAGCTGTGCAGCTTGGTTTAGTCGCGTCTTCTCCCAGAACGGAGATTGTCCGTGAATTTGATTGCCCCGCCCTGTTCGTTCCTGACGGATATGTACCGGACGAGGTTTCACTAGTTTGGTAGGCCGTCGTGCCACTATTTTTGCTACTGGAAGGATTTGCACACGACACAGTGGTGGTGGGTGCACTTTCTGTGACCTTGTATCTGTCGGAGGGATTGGCACGTGAGTGCGGCACCTTGGGGCTAATGCCACGGATGCGGTATATAGATGCTGAGCGCTTCGGTGTGGCTGATGGTGGTGTCCGCGGGTGTCGTGTCGCGCTGTAGGGTCTTGGTGTGCTTCCATGCACCACCGGCCCTGCCGCTGCATGCGTGAGTTCATCCGAGAAAACCCTCCTGTGTGTATCCCCTTCACTATTAAGTGGTTGTTGCTTTGCTTTCGTGTCTACATTTGGTGACCGCCCCGGTGGTGGTGGATTTTTTGGAACAAATATTGCCACACCATTGTGTTCGCTATACGAAGTGCTATCGTCTTTTGCGGCGGTGCTCTGCTCTCTCCACTGCTTGATGTACTTCCGAATATCGTGTTTCATGGACTCATCTTGGTTCTTACGGATTTCCCGCATCCTATTTTCATGAACTCGGTGCATGGCATGGGCCTCTCGCTCCAGAGCCTGTTGCCTTCGCTTTTTTTCTTCCAATTCCAACCTATGGGCATTACGCGACCGCTGAGACGGAATGTTATTCAACATTCTGGGCATCGCAAGGTCCCTGCGCGCCGAGCTCGGCACGCGCTCAAGAGTTCGATTTTTTTGTGGTCCGGTAAGCGTTGAAGAGGACGCGCGCCGACGGGGAGATGGCCGAGCTCCACCAGACCTGTCCCGTGCGTTTGTTGCCTTTGCATCTCTCCTCGCTCGCGGTGATACAGCTCCACCAGTTGCTGGCGTGGGTGATGCCGGGCGTGACCTTGACGTTAACGGGGTTGAGTTCATCCGTTGCAGCTCCTCAAATTGCTTCATCGCTTGGTTGTACCAACTTGGTTGAAGCCTGTTACGCCAGGCATGTTTATGCGTACTTTGGGTCACCTCATCGAAGTTCGTCTTACTAAGGTCGGTGGTGAAGGTGTCATACTCATCCAACGATGTCATTCCGATCGGCTCCTCCATAACTGCGGAGCGCGGAGTGAGAAATCGTTCATACGATGTCGGAGTATTCACATCCGCAGACGACAAGCATGAGATGCTGCGTTCCCGTGTGATTTCCCCCAATTTTCTGTTAACCTCTTCAATGTTAGGTCGCTTCCTCATTATGGGGTTCATCATGGACGCAATAAGTGTCCGAATGGCGGCTGATCGACGATCAAATGAGGCGTTAGCTGCTAACAACTTCATTCCTACGAGTCCTAACTGCCAAATATCGCTTGCTTGGGTGTAATAATACCGGCCGCGCAGAACTTCTGGTGGGTATTCGTGGTGCAATTTAACACCATACGTCTCACGCTCCTCAAGCCATTTGAAGTACAAGACGCGTGGTAGTGGCAAACCTACGCATACCTCTTTACCGTCGTCCACAACAAAAATACGATCAATTAAAGGTCCATGAAAACATGCCACCCTGTTGTTGAGGGGAAGGTTGTGGACCTGTTGCACGACCCGCGCTATATTTCGCATCCACCTCAAGGCAGTAACCTCATCTAAAGGACAGGAGATTTTCTCGTCAAGGTACTCCTGCAGTTCCTCGCCAAGGCAGTAGGAACTCACGACACTTATGGAGGAGCTCTGCCGCATGGCCACGTACAACTTAACCATATTCGGTATATTTGCCGAAGCAATAGCGTTGTACGTCTCGAGTGTTTTGTCCACATCGGATTCCGCCCACGAGGTGACGTTGATTCGCTTAACAACGCGGAGTTCCCCTCCAGCCTCTGTGTCCTTTACAAGAACCGTGGAGGAATTCGCATTTGAGCCCAATACCTCCTTTTGTAGCATTTAGCCAAGCGAACTCAAAGGTGCGCACGAGCAAAAGTGTGAGCAACAGAGTATACCACTAAACTTCGAAAAGGTAAAAACAAAACAAAACACCGACACTATCCTGAAAACAAAAACGAAATAAAAATGTTCGAGTGCTTGTGTATATGTACAACGAAGCGAATATAACCTAACGGATAGGTAACTTTTCCCACAGGTGGGAAACGGAACAATCCTAGTCACTGAAATTGATTCTGACTTCTACTTACCTAGTACTATGCACAGGATAATCAAGAATGATAACGAAAACGAAGGCAAGCGTGAGAGTTGTTATACTCAAGAATTGAATATGCCGTGTGTGACCCTGTGTGAAGGGAAGGGTAACGGTCATCAATAATATGGAAATACTAGGCGATAAAAAGGATCGGCCTTTCGTGGCCAGAAAGTATCACCAGAAACATCCTCAGTGGCGACACCACGCTTCACACACACAAACAAACTTCTGTATCCTTCTCAAAAGTTACCTCGGTGATGATTTCTGTTAGCGTCAACCACTCGCCGCAAACCCACGCGTTCTGGACTCAATGATGCTGCGCCCATCCTTCCGTGCATGCGGAAGTCACAACCCAAGAAATTCCACGCTCGGTATGCTAACCGGTAGCTCAAGTGTCACCATCATCAATGTTTTTATTCGCGTGATCACAACAGTGGATTCACGTAATGTTAGAGTTCTTCAACCTACGCGCATAACCTTATCACCAACAATCAAAAAGTAGTCCTTAAGTTCGCCAAGCACCCTCTTCAACCCGTGGCGGTAGAAGTGTCTTTGAAGAGGAAGCGGGACGCGACGCATCAGCTTGTGCGCTTCAATACCGCCCTGGGGAATAAACGAAAGAACCATCCTCACAATGTCTTCGTTCTTTAAGTGCAACGGCTCCAGCTTTGCTCGCTGAACCACCATCACAGTGGGATCGTCGGGGTAGGGCCAGGTGGCGAAGTAGTCGGGATACAATGCCAAATGTTCTACAAGCTTCTCCAGCTCCTTTGGCAGTGCATCCCTTATGGAGGGCGGAACGAGCGACATCACTTCACTAAGTTCAGCACACTGCATAAGCGGCAACGCGTCGTACAGCTCCCGTACGGCCCAGTCAGCAGAACTGCTTTCCTCCATTGTGGCTGGTATCTTTAGTACGGGGTCACTAGGGGAGAGTGAACTCATCATAAGCCGCTGATCCATAAGAGTTTCTGCGCAGGGTTCATACGTTGGCCGGAACTTGTACACCTTCATGCTGTCCACAGATACCACAATCTCCTCGCCGTGCAGCCGCAAGAAACGCGGGAAGGAGCGACATTTTGCTTTTACCTCCGTTTTTTCTACGTTAGTAAGTAGCGCGTATAGTTTACCAGTCGGCACAATGGCAGCTGCCTTCTCTGCCTCTTTACTGTAGTCCTTTCCCTCGGCCTGTGCGTCCACCAGTTGCTTAACCTTCTCGTATATAGCAGGTAGGGGTGAGGTAGTAGCGTTCAAATCATCCAATGAATTTGGCGCACTGCGAAACGGCCGAACTCGCAGTTTGGAGTCAGTGATCTGAAAATATTCTGGGTATTTCTCGAAGAGACCCGTTACCCCGAGACGAGGATCAAAGGAGGGATGGCGGGAGACGATATCTGACACATCCTGCAGGACGGTAGCTATTGGAGTGTATTCGATGGGCATTCGTGGCACTATGAATTGAATTAAATTGGCCTCTGAGTGTCGTGGTGGCCTTCGACCGCGGGCGAGTTGGCTCAATATGTCATTGCTGCTCAGTCCAGTGGTGTAGCGAGAATCAGCTGCACCCCGCTTAGGGTGTGAAAAATCGGGGCGGAGCCGGATTTCAGTGTTCCCGTGGCTGGCACGTATGTCAATGTAGTGACGGAACCGCTTGAGATAATAAAGAAAACTACTGTCAGCAAACTGCTTTGTAATTTCAGACGGCAACTGGTCGGCTACCATCTGGTGTTGTACAAAGAAGGTTGGAATGAATTCAATTAACATATCCAACACTTCAAGAGTTGTTTTCGCACCCGCACCACCTCGCGGAGGCAAGCCCTGCTGCTGCTGCTGCTGTGAAGCTGGACCGCTTGCACGACCAACGGAAATGGGAGGCGGTGGCGGCGCAACAGAAGCTTTGCTACATCCATTCCCCTTGTCACAACTGCTTGCACCTGTTGTGATGCGCGAGAGCAGGCTCCCCCTGACAATAACACTGTCCGATAGATATTTCTCTATGTACTGAAGGGGTGTCCCCTCACGCTCCATTTCCTTACGTGCTGCCGAAGGAAGAAGGTGGATGACGCTACTTATGTGAACAAAGGTGTTGCCTACAGGCAACAGTGGAACAAGGAGCGCGCGGATTTCCCACGGTGCATAACCACCAGCATGTGTGAATGCACCGCTATTTCCTCTGCGAAGGTTCCCGATCCCTACAGCGGTACTTGCATCCATGGTATCTGAAGCGTTCCTTGGTTCTTGCTGTGCATTAACTCCACCGGGCTCCGCTATGGTAGGTTGTGCGATCCCCTGAGGCATTAGCTTGCGGTCCTCATCAGAGAGAACCAAAGTCGACTCGGTTGTGGCTTGTGATGATGTGCTTACGCGTCTCTGGGTGTTTGTGATGCTAGAAAAAACGATCCTTCCAGCAGTTGCCGTCATCCGCTTGACGGGTTTTACAAACCTCAGCGCACTGGAGAGCATGCTACACGATGCACAAAGAGAAGAGTGCCGCGGTCACCTTTTTCTTTTTACCTCTACTTCTGTCGTTCTCTTGTCCTAGAAATTCGTCAACTTGTGACCAGAGAATGAGTAATAGCACATGAAGGTAAGAGTTCGTCCGGCAAATGGCAATAACAGAGGGGTGTTTCTGAAAAAAAAAAAAGAAAAGGATGCGCTATGAGAAATCGATACCCCGGACTGTACAGCAGCCGTGCCACGGCAGAGAGATAGAAAAAAGGTGCCGCCAGACTGTCCCACCTTATCAGTCACTAGCAGCAGATGGAAGCACATTGTACAGCTCCAATAGTGAGATGAGCGTGTTTGGGTACATTGGAGGCAACAGGGAGGAGTAGCAACGGGAGAGGCCCAGCAACAGCCCATTATTTAACGGGGCAGGGAAGCGTATAGGCAAGAGATTAGCAGGAACCCGTCCGTTCCCATGTGAGGACGGTTTGTGCGGAGATGTCTTCACCTGGGAGCGCGTTACACGCGGTAAAAAGTTTTAACACTTTAGCCCCATTTTCTTTCCTCTCACGAACTTCAAAAAAATACTTTTGTGTACTTCCTGTAAGATTCGGACAGAGGCAGCCGTGAAGCCTGTGAGTAATGATATTGCTCCCTGGCTTGATCTGATACTTTCCGAAACTGCCCGCGTACGAGTTGCACATTTCTACCAGATCCTCTCTCACGGCACGATCCACGAACTGTTGCCGCAAATGTGGACGCATATATGATGTAAGCTGCATGCTGAACTGACCCTCTGGGAAGTACGCTAGCACTCCACACACCGCACTTCCCCAAGGATGCGTGATCTTTCCATCCTCCGTTTGCATCTCCACCTTGACAACATTCCAAACGCCGGTTATATCCGGTGGGTTTGTCACTCCGTCAGAAACCTCTTCCTGCTGCTGCCCTATCGGCAGATGCGGCGTGGGCGGCGTCCCCTCGCTCACATGAGCAAAGTTACTAAAGCGATTAATCAAAAGGTCAATTGTAGCACGTGTCACTCCAGGAGGTTTGTATATAACAGCCCACTCTGCCGTGAACTTCCATTTGATGTATTTCATATCATTTCCCATAAGATCAAGCTGTATGGGGGCAGATATTTTTTTACCTTCGAGAGCAGCCCAATCGATCGATGCAAAGTAAGGATGAGCCTTTATTGCCCCTGCGTCCTGCAACCTTGCTTTTGGATGGCTTTGAAGCAGTTGTTCAATGAGTGAGGCGGCCTCTGGCGTGAAACACGGGGCTGTGAGGTCCAACTCCGCCTTCAACACATTGTTGTAGATTTCACAATTGTACGCCGAGTAAAACGGCGTCTTCCCACTCAGCATTTCGTACAGCATGACCCCCGCACTCCACCAATCCACAGCCTTCGTTTGGTACTTCCCCTGAATCGTTTCTGGCGGAAGGTACTCCGGACTCCCCACAAAACTGCGACGGCGTTGCCGTGAGAAATTCATGCGTGCCAGTCCAAAATCTGTCAGTTTAAGATGTCCGTCTTCTCCCAAGACAATGTTTTCGAGCTTGACGTCACGATGGGCAATGTCGTGACGGTGCAGATGTTGGAGTGCGAGTACAAGTTCAGCAATATACAAACGGACATCCGATTCAGTTAGTTTGAGTTTAGGGTAAACACGCGAGTGCATGTCTCCACCAGGGAGGTAGTCCAGTACGAAGAAAAGATGGTAGTCAGTCTGAAATGCGAAGTGACATGTTACAATGTACGGATGCGAGGGTAAAGAGGACATGATATTCTTCTCCTCCCTGATGTACTCGATCATTCGCCGCTTGTGAATAACACACTTGTTGAGCACTTTCATAGCATAAACCTTGCCATCTTCACGAAAGATAACTTTCATCACTTTGCCAAACGTGCCACGTCCCACAGTTGTAACTAACTTAAAGTCAGAAAGTGTTACATCTGTTCGCACGTGGGACGTACTACCGAGTAAGTTCAACGGGTCCAACGCACCACCAGCAGGTGCGCACTGAAGTATTGGTGTTGAAGCCATGGGAGTTGGGGGATATTGGGGTTTACAGGTCTTTCGAGCAAAGTTTTCATAACATTGAACACATGATCTAGCGACCTCTCCTTCTTCAAGTTCGACTGGATGCAAGCAGTCGCGACAAAACTGTTGCCTACAGAAGAAACAACGATGCGGATACAGCACAGAAGAAAACTCAGCGTTACATTGCCTGCACAAGGAGCCTGGTGGCGGCACACGCACGTCCTCAGCTTCACTGTTGTCAGCTGATGGTAAATCTTCACATTCCTCACCGCTCTCTACGGTCTCTCCTGGAGGTGATTTGCAGGGCTCCTCTTCTTCGTCCCCGACACCATCATCCACTCGATCACTTTCACCAACAGCAGATGGCCCAAGCATAGAAATCGATTTATCGTTGAGAGTTGAGGCCGCCCCTAACCGGCTCGCACTCCCTTCGCCGTTCCTGTTTTCCAAGTGGAGATCTGCCAACGAGTCTGGCGTTGCAAAGCCAATTAGTGGTCGTATGGCCCTCCTTTGGTGCTGCGCAGGAACCGCGCCATCGTGAAGGAAATCGTAAATCACGGTTTTAGCAACATAAAATACATTCCCCGGGACGAGCAACTGGCGGAGGTAAATTTCCAAGTGCCTCCGCCGTTTTTCTACGAGGTCGATTGACTGGTTAGTTACTTCCGTCCAGTGGCTACCGCAGAGGACAGGAATGACCCCGTAGTCACAGTGCCTTGAGGATCCGCGTGAGCATAGTTGTTTCAGACTCTGGTCAAGTGCCTTAAATTGCTGGTAACGCCGAAACACCTGCCACGTCATGTTTCGTTTTGTGCACTCAATCACATACTCAACAAACGTCCCCCGCACCCTGTACTGCGGAATCTCTACGGATGTAATGTTGTCTGTCATACTAAGCTCAAGTAACGACCTGTGATCAGCGGTACTGAGTTCCTGCTTCCCCTGAAGTTTCGTGTCATACCGGAATAACTTGGATAGCATTTCAAGAACCGCCCGAGTACGGTTTTTTTTAAATAAATATTCGGGTAAAGAAATCGGTATACGTATATGTATGAATGGAAAATGGTGCAGATAGAAACCTCCACAGCAGCGTGTTAGACAATTGGCTTCCTTGTAAGGTTTCTGCTGAGTAACCCTTTGGATGCCGTGGCGCACCTGGCGTTTCCTACAGGTGGAAAACTACAGTGGTGTTAACAACGCATGAGAAGTATAACACACACATAAAAGAAAAGAAGAATTAAAACAGGCTGGTGGCGCAAAACGAGGTTGGCGGACAGTCGGCAAGATGCAACACCATATTAAAAGCAAAAGAAGGATGTGCAATACGTTATTTTATCTTTAATGTTTTTGAAGTTTAAGCACAATGTTGCATGCACAAAACGCGACCGACTTCCATAAGCAACAGGTTAGCCACTTCCTTATTATAAAATATACAAACAAAAGAAGTAAAGGAAAAGTACAAAGAAAACGAAAAGTATACACCGGGGTTTCAAGGGAAGAGGGGGGGGGGCGGTAGGCAGATTAGCTTCATAACTGACACCACGTATGGAGGCGCAAAGATTAGTACGGAGATAACGTATATCCCTTTTTGCATTTCGCGTCATTTTTAGTCGAGCCGAATCTGCCAAATATCCAGCCGGCCAGTTCGGACATTTGTTCCCCCCGCGCCGTTGCCAGTGCCCAGAGACATACAATATCCCACATGCACACCCGTGCTCAGTGGGCTGATGTTGAGAAAACAGTAGTAATGGTGAATGATAACACCGAAACGAAACGTATACAGAAACTGAATCTCAAAAACTTGGGGAGTCACCCTCACGCCTGCGCCTTATGAGACGAGCAGCCAAGCGGATACCCCGTGAAGGGCTTCCACACACACGAAGACATTCCACACAGCTCGGCGCCGCAAATCGTACACGTGAACTGCAGGGGAGACCCGCAAAACAAACAAGTCCATAACGCCGAGTTCCGCCCTTTGAGTGTCAAAGGATCCACCGCAACTACCTGATGACGCTCGTTGCCGCTTTTCCTAAGAAACTCCTCAAGTGAAGCCTTATATTTTCGTAAAGCTGCGTCTGAGTGCTCTCCCATAACAAGTTCTATGTTCCCCTTCGCAATGTGGGCTGTGCAGAAATTCATCTCCGCCTCACAACCGTACACAACCTCTACAGAAACATTGAAAGACTGAGTGACCTCCTCCTTCGGCTTATCGGGCGCGTCCACACTACGTCCATCCCCAACGGTATTCTCTTCTTTACACTCCGCCACCTCTTCATCTTTTGTTCTGTCGGTTTCTCCACCCGTGATGGTTTTGCCCAACATGTACTCAACGAAGCTAAGGGACAGGTGCCTGTACATCGTAACAGTACTTATCATCGGACTGTTCACGTAACCAACAAGTACAAAAGGAACACAGGTCCAGTTATTAAACACTTCACTAGATTCGAGTGTAGCTGTGCAGTTTGGGAGACTTTTGGCTCTCGGATAACGGTCGGGCACAAGCTCTCCGTCAACATACACTTTGATCCCAACAAAAGTGTCGCAAAGCGGCCGGTCGTAGACTTGTTTAGCAAAGTTCCACAGTCTGATTTTCTGCTCATCTGTCGTTGGGGCCTCAGGAAGTGTAGAAAGCGCCCCCGGCACTTCCCCTAGCGTTTGTCCAGAGGGTGAACACGCTATTTGGTAGTGGCATACACGCAGTCTCCACTGATGCTCAATGGAAAGTGGAGTGCTATAGAGGTACGCCATGCCGTACACATTGTCCTTGCCAATAACTGCCCTTGTGAGCAGCGGTGGGGAGTTGCCAGGGAACTCACCCAATTCCGAGGCGCCAACAGGAACGGGGGTCCCGGCGAAAACGATGTTTCCCCGCTGCTTTAAGTGAAACTCGGTAAATGCCATACGTGATGTTTCACTAAAGGTTTTACCATACCATGAGTCTGTTGGGACAATGGGAAGTGCCGTGTTGCTGGCATCCCCTGTAAACCCGTGCTGACCACTGGGAGTGCGATCACTAAGGTCCTGAGGAGACATTCGCACTCCACTTTGTTGACATCCCATCTTCTCTCTTGTCTCTCTTTCTTGCGTTTCCTACTCTGCAGACGGGCGTATATATGCAGCTGGTTTGAATTGGCATGAAGAGGAAGGAGATACTGAAGAAGCATCTTATTCAGTGGGGTGTCGTATCACCGCCACACGTACAGTTATCAACTTACCAACCTCACTCTCACTCTCACATCCACATATAATTTCCACACAACAAATAATGGGATTCACATTTCTTCCTGCCATCAGCTCGCTTTTCTTATCCATTCAGGCGCCATCCTATCACATGGGCAGCGTGTAACGGAGATATGCCTCCAAAGCTTTACGTTTATTCGCATGTCTCACGCTCTATGGTTTAACTGACCCGTTTGGATGATCAAAAGGGCAGCAGAACATGCCAGCTGCAGGGAAATATTTGTCAGCCCTTGCACTGATGCATACTCGCCTACAATTGACCGACTTTACACCAGTACCTCGATTGCGCTAAGGTCTGTTAGTGCATCAAACGCATCACCTGTGGATAATCGATGAGATGCACGTGCCGATGGAAGTGCGGGAACGCACGGATATGCAGCGGGAGTAAAAGGTGGAACAAGGTGAGGGTTTGTGGGTGTTGGAGAGAAACCACAAATGTATGCAATAAATACACAATAAAGACATGATAACATGGGGAATGAAGGGGGAAAAAAGAAAGCAGTAGAGAAAGGTTCACGGCACCAAAAACAAAGGAAACTGCAATACACAAGAGTTAGCAGTGTAACCGCAGCCGTTAGAAACCGACTAAATGAAAGGTAGTTGATTTATTTATCATCGTCGGCTTGCGCTCTGCCAAGTAATTGCACGTGCACAAGTAGTATTAACAATCTGATGTTATATATATATATATATATATATATATATATATATATTTATTTATTTAACCTTTCGATAGCGAAAGAAGTAAAAGACAAACATACGAGCAAAGGGGAGGCACACCAGCGCTTTCACAAAAACCACTTTTTTTTTTTTAAAAAAAAGACGAATGGGGTTGGATGAATGGAAGTGAGCAACATGGCAATGCTAAAGGAAAAAAGAAAGCATAAGGAAATGACACATCAGCGCACAAAGTTTCACAGGAAGTTTGCCATAAAAATATCTACATGATTGTACGTCCGTAACCGACGCGTTGCTTATTGGTTTCCTAATAATTAACGTTCTGACTTACATTTCATTTCTCTTAGTTCCGCTCTGGGTTTGACAGCGTTGTGTCCAACCCCTGTGAAGGGTTACTTAGACACACAAAAACAAATGAACCAAAGAAGGGCACAAAAGAGGAAAAATAAAAGAAAAAAAGCAAGGAAAACCTTCAGAAACACACACACACACGAAAAAAAAGTAAGCTAAAAAAGTGCTAGGAGAAAAAATAAATAGTGATTACAATCGTTACAACAATAATTCTAAAAATAAATATATGTGCCTTGCCACCCAAAGGCTGTTGCGGCGGCAGGGGGAGGCAGGTAATCGTGTGAGAGGGTGACTTAGCGAACAAACTTAAATAATAGTAATGGTAGTAGGGAGAGAAGTTCAAAAAAGAAAGGAAGGGTGAAGGGACGTTGGAACAAAAGAAAAAACGGATGTTCGCCTGCGCTTTGCACATCATTATATGTCGCCTCCCACACGTAACTCTCCTCCTCAATTGCAATGGCGTGTAACATGTTTTCGTCTCGTCTTTTTTTTTTTCCGCCACTCATCATGATTATATTATTATGCATAAAACTTGGCGTTGAGTTACCTTTCTAACGCCACTTTAACCTTGTACCGTCTCACCTACACATATACACGCATGCATATGTTACTTCCTGTGACCAAAAACAAAAATAACGTGATCAACCGGCAACGCTATCCTACTCTATTTTATGCACCACGCGTGAAATTACGCGAAAGCCGCACAAATCCATTCAGAGCCTCTTTTCTTTTCCTCTTCACTCCTTCTCTACCTCCTCGATCGCACCGTTTCATTCCTTGTTCTTTTTTTTATGTATTTTCCCTTCAGTGACAAACTCAAAGGGGTTCCCTTTTCTACTTCCCTTTGCATTTCTTTTTTTCTTTGCTTTTCTCCTTCTCCTCCTCCTCTTCCAAACCAACCCATTCACTCGCCTCGACTCTACCTACGTTAAAGCGATCACCCCCCCCCCCAAAAAAAAAAAACTAATAGTAACAACCCAAAAAGCATATTCACCGTTTTCCCCACGTAGTAACTATTCCATAAATGATGCGTTAATGCATAAATTAACGATTGCACACATTTGTTAATTTTCTACCCAGGCCGTAAGCACCGCGTAGAAGGGGAAAAAGTGGAAGTTTGCTGAAGGAAAATTAGCAAGCCACCACTACGGTTTTGATAGAGCTCCATTAGCAGTTTCCATTGTTTCATTATCCACGTCGCTGCTGGAATCAACGCTGGCGAGCGTCCGTTTATTTCGCTGACAGCAAAAAATTCCTGCTAATAAATAAACGGCGGCGCTAAGCGCGCCAGAAACAGAAAGGGCCACTGCACAACCGACATCACACAGCTCCGTGAAGACGGGGCCCTTGCCTGGGTCAAAGTTGACTGTGTACTTCACAATAGGAGCCACAAGCTCAGCGTTACTGTCGATAGTCCTAAGGATGTCCTGAGCTGTTGCCATCCATCCTGGGGGCCGAACCATAAGATTAAGTGCATTTGCCTTAATTAAATCACCGACCCATGTATCTGCTTCACCGAGGCCGATAACATACTTCACAATAAGATTAGGGCCACCATGAACCATGGTAAACTCACCATCAATTCCCACATACTCACGGAAACACTTGTGCAACTCGTTGCCAAACTCTTTGTTGAAACCACTACCGATTTGCAAGTTTTCACCTCGTGTCCGGTCATTGAAAAGCACAGCGAAGTTCCCAACAAAATAGGCCGCTACAGTAACCAGCAATCGCCGCGATCCGTTTGTTACGGGAGCGTAACCAATCTGCCGAGGTGCGGGCGTTGGAAAGAGAAGCGGGCCGCAGACATACATGGGCACAGAGCCAGCGAGACACATGTATCCACCACTTCTCTTGAAGAGGAAAGACATATACTCGGCACAATCCGTGTAAAAGGGCGTGTCGTAGAAGTTAACATCCGCGGAAGCCTTGGTGAGATTTCTGCTAATACTGAGCAGCCCGCGACAAAAACTGCTGTTTGTACCACTGTTTGTCCTCCACTTCTCCGGCATCCGTGACATGTCCCACATCGCATCTTTGGCAGCATCTTCATAACTCCTCGATGCGGCCCAAATGCACATCGTCCTCTCCCTTGCGCAGTGGTGCAGCAGGTAGCAGTTTGATACATGACCACTGCCACACGCGCCACCCGTCATACCATTTAGGGGTTCAACTCCCTTACTGCTTAAATTCCCTGAGAGACACTTACAGAAGTTTTCTGCGCACGTGCCCACCTGTTCAAATCCGCACTTCTCCGCCTGCGTGTACGATACGCCCGGAACGAGCTCCCGTCCCAATGAGGTTGGGGGAAAAACTGTACTCGTGTTTGTGTCCGATGGCGGTGGAAGATCGTCATCATCGTCCAAACCATCCGGTGGAAGGCCATCGGGTGACAATGAGGGGTCGTCCCCCGGGTCCAGTCCTTCACCACCATCATCCAACAGTTCTTCATCGTGATATTCAGGCAGTCCATTCGGTTCTTCATGATCGTCAGCACTACCACTCACTAAACGGAATTTTTCGCTGCCCAGGGCTAACAGAAGCATGAAACATGCTGTGCGAGGCAGCATATGGGAAGACTTGTATATTTTTTTCCCTCTCTAACCTTCTGCTTTCGTGTGACTCGACCAGAGAACAGAAGGTCGGTTACTGACTTCGTCTGTTGCTGCGGTCAGGTGGTATGCCGCACGTTAAATGTAATAGGAGCAGTTGTGAAACTTTCACGACAACAGAAAGAAGGAGGAAAACCAAAACATAGGCAAGGGGGCTGTTTACCTGCGTAGTTGCAATCACTCATATTAAGGGAAAGGATGAGGAGAGAGAAGTTCATGCTTTTAAAAATTCCAGTACACTACTTTTTGTTACTCCTTTTTCAGTGAGTACTTCGCGGGCGCATACCAAAACAATGCGAGTCACCAGATGTGAAAAGCACGATAAAAAAAAGGAAACAAGCAAAAAAGAAAAAGATTTTTTCTTTTCGTTGAAAAACTTACATAACTACATGTGAGCTGCACAATCTAGACACAATTTTCCTCTTGACAGAAATAAATACAACCCACCTCCATTGAGTGGTATACACATGGGCATCACTCGCAGATCACAAGCTTCAGACATGCGCCCCCTCATCCGTCCCCCATATTTACATTTAGTTCTTTGGCGTCCCCACCAGATATTCAGTTTGTGGAGAAAAGCGCCTCAAAGACCTTTGGAAGTATGCAGCATGACGTGCACGTCTCTCATTCCTCAGTTGCACTGCTGTGTTTCTAAAGGGGTCTAGCAACCTCCTTGAGTAACCGAACATCAGATGGTGCGAGCTTTGATCCGACGTAGAAAGATGTCGCACCGTTCGTAGAGGAAGCAGTTCCTGCCGCCGTGCTAAACACATGGCATGATGGACAACCTTCATCTGGTGTGAGAGCTCCGGTGGGACGGGTTCCCAAAGGTAATGGTCAACTAAAACATTGTCTTTGGTATAGAACGGCACCCAGCCCTTCACGCGACCTGTGCGACGGTCCAGCAGATTGATTAGTTTGTTGAGGTTGAGGACTCGGCGGCGCTCGATGCGCCAGGTGAAGGAAAGTGAGCGGAACACAAAGCGATCCACAGCCGCGCGGAGGGCGATGTCACCCTCCAGCCTCCTCAACCTCCACATGCGCCTCATTTCCATAAGCACGTACGCGATAATCCTTTTCGCTCGGTTTTGCTCGTCGAGGAGCCGCTGGAAACTTCCTGCCAACTGAGCTTTCAACCCGCCACCACGTTTCGGGCCCCCACGGGGAGAAGCACCCAAGCCGTTTGAGTGCGCAACATCCCTCCCTCTGTTATCTCTGAAACCTCGCACTGCACCGACACCGTGACCCGAGAGGGAACCGCCAGTGGTGGAGTTGGAGGATACAAATGTTTCACGTGCCCCCCCTAACCCAGTTCCTTTGATGCTGAATTCATTTCTGCCTCCTGTTAGAGTCGTGAAGTTGGTGTCGTCCCCGTTCACCCTCTGAATGGCACGTTGAACGATGTCGTCGATGACACAGTCGTAGCGAGTGGGGTCTCGAATGAAGAGGTCCCGTGCCTCTTCCCCCGCAACTTTGAGGTCTCTTACCTCTTCCACAACATCAGGAGCACAAAGTAAGGGGAGGGATGTGATACCTGCCTTATCCGCATAACTAGAGGCACGTTTGCTACCTCCAGAGACTCCAGTACCTCCTTGCTGTCCGAATGCTGCTCTCTGGTTCCCCCTCCTGTTGCGGACGAAGCACGTCTTCGCCACGTCGTGAAGATCATCACGAAGTGATTCTACAATGTTTTCAGCTTGACCATTGGAGGTTAATGCGCCGGACAGTCTCGACATCTTCCCATAGTAATTGTCCCTGGCAGCGGTCGATACTAGCGTGCCTGCAACCATGTCGTCGGGAACGTACACAGCCACACGGCCGTGGGTGTTTGACCTGGTGCATACTTTTTGACGATCCGGAAAGAGGTGGCGCTGTACGCCTTGCACACCTTTGCGCAACAGTGAACTATATTCTGTAACCCCCTTTTCCATAATGAAGCCCGTTGGTGCCTCTGCGTCCTTCTTTTCACTCACCCTGACCTGGTCCAATAGATGTTTCAGCGCTGATGCTGAAATGCTCTTACTATCGGCACGAGGCGTTACTGACGACCTCCACGATGACTTATCATCGACTGATGCAATAAAGGAGCTTCTCGTGGCGCTGAGGACCCCCCTATGGGACGGTTGGCCGCGTGGGGTGTGGGAAGTGCTGTCGCTTCCTCTACAACTTTCGGTTGCAGTGGTATCACCGTGTTGTTCACCATCTGTCACTGTGCCTGAACTTGCTTGGAAGCGGCCGCTGGTGGGTGGAGTCCTTAGGCTGTACCTCTTCATTTTCGCACCCCCGTAGACTGACGTCTTCGACAAGCTCCGAAGTTTGCTCTTCCTCACTCCACCGTGTTCAACCTCTCTTGAAGAGGTACCGGCACCAATGCTTGCCTCAGTATCAGAGGTTTCCCCGGTATCAGCGCTTGCGCGAGCATCAGAACTTGTCCCGGCGTCAACGCTTGCCCGAGGATCAGCCCTTGTCCTCGCCCTGGCACCAGCACCCGCCTTGCCATCAGCTCCTCTTCCGGCATCAGCCCTTGCCTTGCCATCAGCTCCTCTTCCGGCATCAGCCCTTGCCTTGCCATCAGCTCTTCTCCCGGAACCAACGCCCGTCCTGGCTTCAGAGGTCTCATTGGTTGAAATAGAACTTTCACCACCTTGAGCTGCGCTGCCTTCAACCCCTTCCTTTCGACCCTTTCCCCCTTTAGCACCAGGACTGAGTCTTTGTGACCCTACAGCGCTAGAATGGGATACACCTTCTCTCTCTCCACTTCCTCTTCGCGCCCTGGTAGGCGATCTGGGTGTATGTTCACCATCAGCAGAGGAAGTAGCATTCTTCACACGTTTGCCTTTTCTAGCCAAAGAAACAGCAGCCTCGTCGCCGACTCGCTCAGCGTGCGAAGTCGTTTGTGGCACCCACGAACTGTCAGAGGGCAACCGACGGGGCGAAACTCCTCCGCGCTCAAAATTACTCGCATCCAAATGTTCTTCGGCTGCGATGCGCCCGAGAAAGGCCGCTGCCATCCCCTCGGCGCTATCCATTTCAGTCAGTCGCCCGCCAGACAGTGTGTGCATGTCACCAGAGGTGGGAGCGTTAAGAATTTTGCTAACCAGTTCCTCTTCATCCGCATTGCTTGTATCAAGGAGTTTGTCAGCTTCCTCCTTCGGAATTTCACCCGACCCACCAAATGGTTCTTCACCAACCATCCCATGCGAAGGGTCCACTTCTGACCACATGCCACCCTGCAGTATGGTCAACGCAACGCAATTCTTTTCAAATGCCTCATCCTCTTCGTTAGAGAGGGGCACACCCCAGTGATCAACAGGCGCAGTGCCTGTGGGCCAAACCTTTTCAACTGTTTCACGGGTACGACCAACTGCTTGCTGGAAAGAGGTCCTATTCGCTGCTCCACTCGCTTCGCGCGCTCGTGCTCTTGAACGCGATGAGGCCTCTTCACCCTTCGGTTCCCTTTCTCCACGCGGTGGACCAGGGGGTATCGAAGCCTCTTCTTCTTCAGTAAAGCCAGCGCTCTCAGCGGCGGTGCTCTCAGGCGCATGGGCCTCCCACTCCGCACCCCGTGTAGAAGGGTACTTTGATAAGATCGCCGCACAACCGGCCCTCTTTTTAGTCCGCCTACCACCTCCAACTGCTACATAGCTGTCAGCTTCCTCATCGAGGATCTTCACCACTTCGCCTGCGTCCGCTTCCTTATGGGACACCTCGTCCTTTGTGGTGGCAGTCACTGAAGGCTGAGTAGTGGGTGCCGCATCGCTGACTTCAGCTCTGGTGCCGGCTGTCTCTCGTTCGCTACTAACTTCGGTGGCGGCTACCGGCTCGCCAGTTTCTTTCACTGTGGAGTCCTTGGTAGTACCCGAAACCTTAGTTCGAGCGGATACACCAGATGAAGCTTTTAGTTGAAGCTTTTCTTCCTCGCCTACTGTACCGCCTACCTCACCCCTAGCCGTCCCCTCACGAAAGCTAAGTATTTCACCAAAATCAATTTGTTGCCTTTTCTTGGGACAGAATGTAAGTAGTGATTTGAGACTCCCGGGTGGTGGAGCTATAACGATGCACTCCTGCGGGATTGCATAATTCACGTGTGCACTCATTCTCAATTTGCGGGCCTTAGTCTTCTCAATGTCCACCACCACCGTCAGATTCGTATCTGACTGATTGGTCACATACAGGGTGTAACTGTCATATACTGGAGGACCTCCTGCTGCATTGCGATCCTCTTGATCACCATCCTTTTTCGCCTTACCTTTCTTCCCCTTTCGTTTACCTTCCGGAGTCTTTTCATCGTTCGAAGCTTCCTCGTTTCGACCTCTAATGAAGAAAACAACACCGTTGTTCATGTCTCTCGCAAACACCAACGCATCGACAGGGATTTGTGAGAGAAAAGATGGGGACGGCACTTCCTCCACTGGGGTCGGCGCGAAGGAAAGTGGCGACATACTTTCTACCACTGACTGCAACCAGGACTTTTTCTCTGCTTCCTCTGTTTCCTCCTCTTCCTCCCGACGAGCTGGTAAAACAAACTCAACCTCTTGTCTTGGTGTCGGTGCCCGAGATGCTTCGCTGGCCACCCCTCCCCATTTTTTGATGATCAACTCGTCCTTAACACTGTTGGCAGCTCGTTTGCGCTTGTCATCCATGTGCTGTGTAAGCAGATTTTCTATTTCCGCCTCGTACTCGTCATTCGTCTTACCCCTCATTAAGTGCTTGTTTTGGATATCGCGGAAAAATTGCCTGTAGTCATAGGCTTTGTACAGCTCCCCCAGAACGGTGAACACTTCGGGATCAAGATGATCTATAACGACTGCACTTGGATTATGTGAACCTCGCCACGGTGCTGCCGTCGTCGGTAGCGCCCTATCTGAAATATGCTGCTCCAAACTAAATGATTCCCCGTCTTCAAACATCCCCGATGGCGGCCGACTAGAAGTAAACGACAGCTCTTTGCACCCGCTGTCAATCTTACTGGGTGAGTTAAGACCAATCGTGCCCGACAGCGCACCGGATAATTGTTGCGTGCAGAAAGAGTCTCTCGCGGGCTGCAACCTATTGGACGTGCTTCGAAAGGTCGTTCCGAGTTGCGCGCCACTGAACGCACCAAACGCTTCCGCCGCCGCAGCTTCCTCCACAGTAGCCTTAGCAGCATCATACATGAATTTCAGCAGCTTCAGATCCCTGGTTTCCCCCGTGGCAATGGGAAACGACTCACTACTTAAGGAGAAGTTAACAATGCTGCTGTCCATCTCCACGCGTGACGAGCAAAGAGTTGCGTTCCCTGACGAGGATGCCCCGCGTACTCCGCTCGTCCTAGTCTCTCTCGCAGCACTGGTAGAAGTTATAGCCTGACTCCTTCGCTGTGACACAGCCACAGGTGACTTCTCGCATTCTTCTTCGTCACCTGTCCCGACAGTTTCCCCGAACTGCTCTTCAGAACAGGGAGGTTCCTCAAGGGAGTCTATGAGCCACATCACTTCATCCAGATTAGAGTTGACCCGTTTCCCCAGCAACGAAGCATGAGGCGGATCGTTTGCCCGCTTGGTTCGCTCTTTCATCAACCGGGCCATCATTTCTCTGTTGGCCCGCTCCAGATCTTCCAGAGACAAATATGGAGGTATCTCCCGCGCGGAAAAGGGGACTTCAGAATATTTGTCGCTGTGGTAAACAGGAAGTTCGGATACTTCGAGCACACTACCCAATGTAAGCTCTAACTCGTCAAGTATGTTGTAGTTCCGTCCAACGAAGAGAATCAACTTCGAAATTTCCAGCTTAACCATGGCGCGTCGACGTTCCTCTCGGGATATCACCTCTGCACATCTTCCGCGTGCAACGTCGACCACCTTGTCAGCCTTTTCAACAGCCGCCTTCACTACATCAAGCCGCCGCTGAAGTTCAACCTCAACGGCGTTAACGGCGGTAGCTGTTCCTCTAGGTGAACTATTGCGTGCCTGAGAAATGTCGACTCGCCCCCGTTCTGACGCCATGCGCGTAATGTGCGACACCTCTCGCGCATCTGATGAAATCATTGTTGCCCTAGTCACCTCTCCGGATGTCTCCTCTTCCTTGCGCCAGGAGACGCTCGTAGGCACCGAGTCTGGAGTTGCACATGCTACCTGGTTGATTTTGTGAGCCGCTGAATCCGGTGTATGCTGGGGCCTAAACTCTAGCATGAGTTCTTGCTCTAAGTATATGCAACGCTGCCTCTCCAATGCAAACCTTTTGTTTTCTTTCGTCACTAGGAATGCACACGTTTGTTCGCAACTCTGAGCGGTGTTTCTGCTTCCGCTTGGTTGTTGAATCACGATTAAGAAACTTTTCAACTTTAGCACCCCCTTCCTTATTACTATTATTGCATAAAGTAGCAAAACAAAGAAGAAGCAAAAAAAAAAATTACTGGTGCCCGCTATGTAAGAGGAGGAGGAGAGTACGACGGCCAAACGCACCGCCCAAAGCCACAGCGAATTCGAAGACACACGAACTGAACTGGACAGCTCAGATAATATTCTACCCACACCTTGCAGAAAGAATAAAAATAGTACTGTTCCTCTTTACTTCCCTAACCGCAATTCACCCGCTTCCTCTGCTTTGTAGCGATAATGACTCTTGAGTTAGCGCTCTGTGAATCCGGTCCACCTTCTGTTTTTATACTTAACCGTTGCCGGCTTTCTTTTTTTAGCCGATGCGTACTTTACAACACCCACCAACGGAGTTGACTCGCAGGCAGACGCTAAGTGCGTTAAGGAGCTAAAGGGACAGTGGCACCACAACAGAGTGGGGGTATATTATCTTCTCTTGCAGAATCGCCCGTACTTCCTTCAGAACGAACTGAGATATGATGCTCTCATCTATGAACACCATGTCTTCTGCATCATCCGAGCCTATGCGGCTGCTCCCTACATGCGTCCATGCATCCGATGTATCTAAGTCGTCACCGGCGTTCTGACCGCTGGTGGGAAATTCTGCCATGTGCTGAGAACTCGGTCGCCGCTCCCCGAACACCGCCATGACATTCATTCTATTAAGTGGTGATGTGAATAGCTTTCCCGGTTCCATCCATACGCGGCACGTGTTGCGATGTAAGTTAATGCACAAGTGGAAGTCCATATCCATTTTCGAAAAGTGTAACTGCAGTGGCATCCGCACGGGGATGGCGATGGGCCCCAGTGGAACATCGTGTCGCAGCACGGAAGCCACGGAAACCCGCATGGGTCCACCGTATGTTACATGTAAACAAACGTACAACCCCTTTGGACCAAAATACGCGGCGAAGGCGTCCTTCACCGGCGCGCTTGAGCTATTGATCGGAGACTGGCCGTTTCCCGGGCGTATCCCGGACACCGGCGGCACTGACGGAGTCGGCATCCCACCATGGTTGCCCACAATGCCTGAGTCCGTTTCGCTAATCCCATCCATCATAGTGACAGATGATGCAGGTGAGGGACGAAGAAAGAAAGGCGTCGTGGCTCCACCGCCGCATGTACCGCTTGAGATGGTTCCCCCAAAGTCCTGTTGCCCTAGTGGGGCCTCAAAAGATAGAGGGGTGCTACTGGCAAACTCCACAGCGTCGTCCAACTCAACTACTTCAATGAAGGGAGGAACATTTCCCCACTCGATGTTTGTAACTCGTAGTGATTCGACGCCACAAGCGGCGTCAGCACTCGCAGGCTCTTGACCTCCGCTTGCATTGACAGATTGGTTCGCAGCGCGCCGCAGCAGAAGCTCCTCCTCAAGCTTTGCATTAAGAAGGGCGCATATCGCCTCTGCGGCCGTCACGTCAAGACGGTCCCAGTTGAATTGCAGAAGCATACTACAAAACAGCTCGTCTTCCTCACTGCACTACAATTCCTTCGGCGACCAACAAGGAAACATAGAGCAAAACAGTAACGAGAAAGCTTGACAATATCCAAGAATCAACAACCTGAGGGCAGTGTGTGCAGACAGGTTGACAAAGAGAGTACCAGATTTGGCAAGACGGTGTCGCTTTTGCCCCTCACGTAGCCGCTCTGTCACCGGACTCGGATGGCGAATAACAAAAAAATATGGGAGGTTCTCTAAACTTCTGCTGATTTCGCGAAACTTCTTGAAGCAAACAAACGTGTTCCTTCCCCGTTCACCTTGTTTCTCGTGTCATCCTTCTTCTATTCTTTTTCCTCTCTTCTGTCGCACTACCTGTAGCTCAAAAACTTCCAGCTCGGCAAAAACTTCTGTGACAGAGGGCGGCGCACAAATCTGGTAGGGTCTTTGTCAACCACTCGTTTGCTCGCAAATCGTACACGCCCTCACGAATACAAAGACAAACAAGCACAGAAGAGTCTTTGACTTCATTGAAAACAATAATTAAAGTGAAGAGAACTACGGAAGACTGAGAGAGCCGATAACGCCCTTACCGTCCCTGCGCCTAATCATACATATATACTTCTTTACCCTTTCCCCTTAATCTTACCATCCCTCAGCCTAACAAGGTATGCCACTGAAGCTAGGGCCATGTAAACGGTTCTGGCGGTGGCGCGTCATCACTGCTGTTCCATCCCAAGTCCGTTACGACCTTGGGTTTTCCTTCCGCAGGGTTTGTGTCCCGCAGAAGGCATATAGACGAAGGATTTTCCTTCAGTGGTACGAACCGCTTGTCAACGTCGTGAGTAATGACAGCAAACTGGCGTGCGGTTATACGGGCCGGGTTCGATAGTATCACGAAATTAGCTTCCGGCTCCCTCTTCTTTTCCGTTTCCTGCTCCTTGGTGGCGCCGGATTGCGATGCTGCGGCATTAGCGGCACCACCAGTCCCCCCCGTTCCTTGATTCTTTCCAGCCACCGCCGAGCGCTTTAAGCGTACAAACTCCTCTTCTTTCTTTGTTGTAGACAGGATCACCGCCTTGACAGCAGCGGCCTTAGCTTCTTTCTTCTCAGCCAAAACACTCTTAGGGAGGGCGAAGCGACTTGCGGGTGCATTGGATTTGAAGACATACTCTGGCACCTCAAGGTCGCTGTTAAGGCCAATGAAACAGGTTGGACGCATGGCTAGTGTGATCATCAGGAGATACGGGAACCAGTACCAGTGCTGCAGGAATACAAACATGCCCACAACAGCCTTATCGAGACGATGCCGCTGCCGATGAAGAGCAAAGGTGCAGTTGCGCCCCCCTGCGTCTAAGAGACCTGTGGCTATAATGCAACCGAACTTGGAGCACATATCTTCCTTGCGGCCCGCGATTATTTTAGTAAAAATATCGCGTAGCTCCTTCACCTTTGGATTCTCCACTTCCGTTACTTGGACCATAACCAGAGCAAGGGCAATGTACGCTCCCTGACGAACAAAATCTACAATGTCATCTTTCAGTCCCCACAGTATATCAATGACTTCTGGCATTCCAGTTCCTGCAGCGGCGACGGCAAGCGCCATTCCTACACCATATCTTATGTGTGGGTTATAGCTGTCCACAAGCACGCGGGTCAGCTCCACGCACAATGCGGGATCCTTTATTGTGAGAAATCCGATCATCGTAGCAGCGTTTCGGCGGACGTCATCGGAGGTGTCCTTCACCGTTACACTAAGAAGGCGTTCCAACACTTTTGTGTTTTCAGCCCCTGCGTAACCTAAGCCGAGCATGAAACAACCACCCAACCGTACCCATGGATCGGAGTCTTCGAGGAGCTCGTTCGCCGTAGACCAGCACTCATCCTCACGACCCAACATCATCAGCGCCATAGCCATGGATATGCCACGGATAGTTTTTTCTTTTTGGTTATCCTCAGAAGCGAGGGCCCTGAGGTTTCCAATGGCGCCCAAGTTGCCGCTTCCCATCATGAGCAAACCGATACCAAGCGCCGCTCCTTCACTGGCCACGGCATCACATCCGCCCACACAGGTGAAGAGGGAATCGTGCAACTTCTCGTCCTTCAACCCCATGGCTGCAAGGCCGATGCCCAGTGATGCGCCGTGAATAATGTGCTCACTTGCGCTGAACTTGCGAAGCATTTCCTTCAAGTAAAGAATTATTTCCTGATTGCGGCCCACGCCAACGGGGGCATGAATGAGTCCAAGAGCATAAAGCGAACCCGCCTCCGAGTGTGGGAGCACCCCGATGTTGTCCTTAGGGAGATATGAATCCATTATTTTGAGTGCCTCATTAACATGTCCGTAGTGGAGTGCCCCGATAGAGGCTGTAGCGATGAACTTACCCCAGTAAGTGGCACCACCAAACCATTCCATATCGTTGCGCAAAAATGTGTGAATCGTAGTTCCGCAGTACATCAGTGCATGGGCTATTGTGAGAGCATTATGGGGCACGGCCTTGCGCTGGTCGGTAGTCTGCTTGATACGGTTGAGAACATTGCTATCCGCTTTGCATTGACCGGACAAGAACTGGAGGTAAAGTGACGCTGTTAACTCACCAGTAAGAGCGGAAAGAAGCTTCTGATGCACTTCAGATATGTCCTTTTTGTCGCCCTCCTGCGTTGTCTGGCCTGCAGCTGCCTGTGACGAAGTCGAATGATCGGCCCCACTGCCGGACTTGTCTTCGGTAGCCGTTTCCACCTGCTGCACTTGTGACGGCGCGGGTATAGAAAGAGTTGCCCTCTTTTCTATGAGACCCGCAACAGCGGAAAGAAACTCTTGATTGCCGTACTCGTGCAAATCGAAGGCGAGTTGGTATGCAGTTGCCTTATCACCCGACCGGATTAGGTCCTCAATAAGGTCAGCAGTTCCGGTCGAGTCTCCCAGGAAGAGAAGACACTGTGCCTGAGAAAAGTAGTCGACGGTGGTTAAACCACCTTGTGCATACAAAACGGAAAGAAGTTTTAAAATTTCCCGTCGGAAAGCGATATCACGTAGAAGAACACTCGCCACCTCGAATGTGAAATTCAAGATCGCCGCAGACTTGGTAGATTTGATGTGCTGACGCAGAACCTTCTCAAGAAAGTCCAGGCGCCGTGCACGAATGGTAAATCCGACAAGTTCCTTCACTGGCATGCCTTCTTGGCCAATCCATTTGCTGGTGAGGGCTGTGAAAAGCGACTCAAGGCGAGGGTCGAGTTCTTCACGCGCGCCTTCTGGCTTCTGTTGGTACTCCACAAATTTGTCAATGCAGCAACTGAGAATGGTGTCAGTGAACAGTGAGCGCTCGACATAGCTGAACGCGGGCCCGGCAGCGAGGGCGCAATGCACAGAGTCATTATACGCACCAAGGTGAAAGTAAACATGCGAAGCAATAAGAGCAGCGAGGGCCCGCGTTTCTTCTGCCAAATCACTCGATTCACTCAGACTCTCAATTAAAGGAAGGTCATCACTTATCTCACACCAATACGTGTCCACCAAGGGTCGCAGGCGCTTCAACGCAAACTGCAGCACATCCGAGTCTGATTCTCGTAGTAGTGCCAAAACACCTTTGGACGATGAGAGTCCGACGGCCATTGGGTCCTTTTTTTTTCAAAAAATTATCTCTTCAATTTATATTACTTTTTGAGGGTATCCCTTCTCCGCAACACAGTAAATATAAATACGTGCCTTCCCTCTTCTTTCTTAACTTCGGTGCCTTAATCTCCGTGCAAAGCGATACCCCTTGTTGTTGTTACGCTTGTGGCAGAGAAACTTTCCCTCCTGCGTACCTGTCTTCTCTCGTCTTCTCGTGTCAATCAATTTCTTCCGATAGCGGTAAAACGTTGAAAAAAAAAAATAAATGCGTCGGTTCACCCCCAAAAGCAAGTGCACGGGTTGAATCGTGGTGCAGATTTGCAAAAGAACGATGAAGAGAACAGGACACATAGATGAAAAAGAACGTTTGTATGTCCATGGTACCCTAACTTGAAGTGGTGATAGCACGGCAGTATGCAGGCAAGGGGGACGCACGTACTGCCTGTAGAGTGAGGGGAGGGGAAAAAATAAAAATAAAATAAAACACCTGTTCATTTGCCCTTTCAGCGGTGTGTTTAATCGCTAGTTAACGTTTTTATGCACCTCACCGCTTCTTCTTCGACCTCTTCTGCGGCGTCGCCACAACACGGTCGAAACGAGCGACAAAAAAACCATTGGTTGCGTCCACTTCGGGGTCACACCGAATGGTGTACTCAAGTGGAAACGTATCACTGTCGTTCCTCCACCCACGCGTCCGCCACGTCGTCGGCATGATGTTGCTAAGTGCCCACCCACGAGCCTGTACCCGCTCGTCCTGTAGAACTTGCCGCACTACCTCCTCGTTTTCTGCCTCATGCACTGAGCATGTGGAGTACACAACCGTGCGACAATTGTCAAAGGAAAGAAGTGAGTGGGCAAGTAATTTGCGCTGAAGCCGGGCAAGGCCCATCACGCGCTCCATGTTGCTTGCAAACCCGACTCCTTGAGCCTCTGCAGTTATGGTGCCCACTTCCCCACCAACAGCGGTCTCGCTCACCCCTTCCTCAGCAGTTTCTTGACGAACAACATCGTTAGTGTAGATACCGCTGCCATCCACAGCAACGCATTGCTTCCGCAAAAGGGCCACATCCACTCTTGTCAGCACGCCACTGGCACTGCAACTTGGGTCCAGCAAAATTCCTTCCGTCACCTCACGATCGTCTTGTGCCATCTTCAGAAAGTCCATATTAACCACGTTTGTGTAATCAGCGGCCCCCAAGCTCTGCACGCGATGCCTCAACAACTCAGCTCGCTTGTCGTCACGTTCAATCGCCATTATCTTCACATGAGGCGCACCCAGGGCTGCCAGCTGAGTTGTCTTATTCCCAGGAGCCGCACAGGCGTCAACAACATATTCCAATGGTTCAGCCGGTTTGCTATCACCTTCACCCTCTCCAGAAGCAGAGAAGGACGTGATAACCTCCACGGCATTAAGGAGCACACAAACAGGAAGACACGATGCACGGTCCTGTAGCACAAGTTGTCCACTTCGAACGGCCGGATGGGCGTGTAAATCGGTACCTGGTGGGAAAACTAGCAGTGACGGTACAACAGGATCCAAGGTAAAGGGTGGCAGTACACGAATTCCAGCTGCACGATGTCGATGATCGCGCCTACTATGATCGTTTCCTGTACAGTTTTCCGTATTGTTACGCTCGCGTTTCGCGGAGGCACGGCGAAGACGTTCCACCAGGCTGTCCACATCAATCTTCAGCGTGTTCACTCGCGCATAACGCGGAATCAGACAACCCAGTCCCTGGGTGTTGTCACCGGCACCTTCACCATCAGAAACAAAATGTTTCCCAAGCGAGCCGCCATCAACACCGTTGTGTTTGACCCTTCCCCCATCATTATTATGATCGCCGGTGCGTGCACAGGGGCCAGCTTCCTCGTCTGTCAATAGCTCCCCGGCGCGTGGGGGAATAACATGGTGCTTCTTCACACGTTCGTATGCCTCCTGAAGATAGGACACCGACTTTTGAATAGCCTGCGCGGTCGTATCACGGTTGGTGTTGACTCCCTTTCCAAGCACAGCGTCATAAGCCATGCAAATCGCAAAATCTCTATTGGCCCGTGGGTAATATTGAAAGAATTCTGCTTGCTCGAGGACATCCTGGAGAAGGTCATAATGCCGCAGAGTCTCGCACACAACAGCGTACGTTTGGCGCTTCTTCTGCATTTCCTTACGCAAACACAGCGCTTTGGCAGTGCCGGTTCCTTCACGCACAGCCCGCACAATTTCACTTGCTTGTCGATAAACATCCATCGCCAATTGTTTCCTTCTTGCTTGATCACTGCCCCCCGCCAATAACTGAGGCACTCCACATCCGTAACGAGATAGATTGATCCGATAAGAAGCAAGTTAGTAGGAATATAAATGGGACAGAGAGAATCAACTCAAAACAACTTAATAATAATAAGGGGAGTTTGCTACGGGGTTTAAGACGGACGAGGGGATGCCTCAGCTGAGAGAGCGCAAGTGGACGAGTGGGCTGCCACATAGGAGCCCAACTTTAAATTTGCAACCGGGAGGATTAGCGAGACGATCGGTGCCCGCTCCCCTGCCTTCCCGGCAACTGTATTAGCGAAAACAGTTTAATCGACATGAGTCCATAATTTAACAAAACATGTATCATTCTCCAACACTTTTGATGATTTTAGCCAACCTGCTCCAAAATAACAAGTGTTCGGTTTGTGAAGATACACCCTATTGCCCGCTTCAATAATGTTATGAATGTACCTTGTTGCTCGACCAGCGGACAGTACGGTAAAGCGACCCGACAGTCTTTCACCATCCACCTCTTCAGCCGTTTTGCCTGCAGAGCCGCTATGAGAGGCCAGACACACCACAATACTCTGGTTACAGGACGACACACGCAGCACCTGCACAGAGCTGAAGTCGCGATCAAGAAATTGCTCCTGCAACATTTCCTTTTCCGGGATAATATGAGCGTTGACGATGAGCGCACCACCTGGCCTCAGCCGCACCCTGCACAAATCGACAAGATTGGCGTCATGCATCATACATTCCTTTGCGGGATCGTAGCAATCGAGAAACACAACATCATAGGAAAGGCTAATGCACTTCTTGTTGCGCCCTTCGGATCGACCATCGTCGTTACTCTCCTTCAGGACCTCCCTTGCATCTCCAACAATGAAACGATAATTTGGATAACGCTTGTGCCCACGCGTTACGCACCACACTCCTGTGCCTTCGTTCGCCTCGTTCACCAATTCGTCGCACGGCGGCACCTGCTTGTGATCCCGACAAATCTGCAGGACGGTAGGCTCCACTTCCACGACATCAATGCGAACATTGGGTGGGAGGGCCTCATCCAGCCAGTTACCAATTACGTTGGCACCAAGCCCAAGCACTAACACAGAGGGGCCCACAGCTCCGGATTGAGTCTCCACAACTACTTCCTTTGCAGCTGGTGATGTGGAAAGATGTAACGACATGCCACAACTGTTGCACTCATTGAAATCAGTGACTGGGAGGATGTCAACATCAGTTGAGGAAAACGCTGAGTTGACTTGAAGTCGCCTTAAATCCTTTTCCTTACCGGTGCCACCTTTCACTTGTGACGCAGCGAAAGCTTCACAGGGACACTGCCAAAGGAAGTGCATCAGCAGCCCAAATCGAATCATATGGTTGGGGTAGCACTCCAGTTGCAGCACACGACCGGGTTGGCAAACCGACTGAAGTACAAAGACATAATTTCCGGGATTCTTGTAAGCTTCGTTATCGACAATATGAAGTGTGAGAAGTTTGACGTTGTGCCGACGGTTTCCACCCGCACCATCAAGCCCGCTCGACACCACACAATCGGCAACTACGGCGACGTCATCACTCCTACGCAAGCGTTTGTGTCTCGAAAAATTTGTCGATGCAGAAGTAACAGTGCGTATGGTGAGCATTGATTCTACCCAAAACGCACAGTAGCCTCGCAACACATGACACACTCGACATGAAAGGACACGGGAAACACAACTCTCCAAATGAACATCCCTTTTACAACCACTCATTATTCCACAGTTTCTTCTACGCATGTCACACGAGACAGCAGCATTACCGTTTTTGCAGTTGCCGCTACAGGATATAGCACCAACATTAGCATTGTTATTGTGACCACCGTTGCATTCTCCAGGACAGAGCCCGGCTCGTAACTGAGCGTACACCGTTAAGCTGCTGAGGTGCCGTGCTATTTCATCGGGGACGTATTTTTCCACTGCGCGCACGAGTGCATCCTCATGCCGCTCACCCAAACTTTTACCAATGACAGTGGTTGTTGGGGACTGCGTGTCCCCCTTCCGGGAAACATCCTTCAACTTCACCATAATGCGAGCAGCAGGCGGGGTCTAACGGATTACAAAGAAAAACAGCAACGTAAAGAGAAAAAAATTGAGAAGCTTACTTTCAAAGACAAATTTGGTCCCTTCAAAACGCAAGCTTACATGTGTGCACAGGTTTGTGTATCGCCCAGCAAAAATCATTTGCCCTCCACCTTTCCCCCCCCTTACCAACTATCTGTCCGCCCACCGAATGGCTGTGTAACGAGACGCAACTCTCTCGTCGCAAAACCAGGCACAGGAAACTCCATTGTATCTCATTAGGCTCGTATCTGACTTTTTTTTTTTTGGTTGGCGTATTCCAGTATGAGGTTACTCAGCGTTGAACCACAGTGTCAACTGCCCGTCCCGGGATCCCGACACCAAGTAGGTCTCGTCCCCACCGCTCACACTGACTCCACAGAGTGTAAGAATAGCGTCACTATGATGTTGGGGTACAACAGGTCGGACCAGCGGTGCGCTAACCGCAGTGGTTGCGCCAGCAGCAGTTGGAGCTAACTGTCCGTTAGAAGACTTCGATGATGGCCTAACTTCCATTGTAGACCCGCTAGTCCTTCTTGCATACGCATACGAGTTGTATGGGGGGAATACAACAGTCGACGACAGCGCGGAGTTGGAAAGGCACCACCTTCGAATCTGCATATCATCTCCAGCAGTGAAAAGGAGACGGTGTCTCGGCTGAAGGAGCATAGCTCGTGTTGGATTGTTGGGCGTGGCAGGGCGGAGGCTCACACACGACCTACCAGATATAAGATCCATGTGATAGACCATTCCTGAGCGAGTTCCCAGCAAAAGCCCAGGATGTTCATTTAATTGATGTACGGGCTTACAGGCGGCATCGGGGCTGACACACAAAATAGCATAGGGATTATCAATCGAACGACTACCTTGTATAGGTGCACCGTGTAACCAGTGTTTTTGCAGAAGCAACTCAAAGCGGAGGTCGAACAAGGCAACACCTCCCCCCATGGTCGTAACCGCGGCGCCGTAGGCTCGGCACTCACTGCAAAGTGGGTACACTCCGCTTATTGTACCGAACTCCACCGGCAATATGCTGCCACTCTTCCACACCTCTCGACCCGCTCTATAGTCCATAGCAAACAGTCCTCCCAGTGCACTTGATACGAGCATCACGTCTTCACTAAGTGCGCATGCTGCTGTCAAAGGGCTGCCGTCAAGTTTGCGCTCTTGCACGACTTTATTGCTCCCTATGTCACAGAGCTGCCACGTGCCGTCTGTGCCTCCGATGCACAACAACGGGCTAACACCGCCTCGAGCAAAGTGTACGAAAAGAAACGTATTTTTGCTAGAGGCGTCACCAACATTAAGGCGTGAGGAGAGGTTTACGCCCGTAGCAGTAACAGACCAGAGCAACGCCTCACCTTTTCCACCCGCGGTCACCAGTGTTCCACTCCCTACTGTGGCGGAACTATAGATGGCGCCACTATGGGCCCGTCGCGTGAAGTACGGAGCAGCGATAGGTTTTAGTTCCTTATCAGCCCAAGTCACACCGGGGTACAAAGCAGGGGACGGTTGGACACTCAGGGATCCAGTCGGAGGACCTAGTAACCACGGTCTTCTTCCAGTTGTGCTCTCAGTAGTGGAAGTAAAGAGTGCGCTGCCAACGATATCACCGTTACTGTCAACACGATTCGTGTACGTTTGCTGACGAAGTAGAAGCCGCTTTTTCTCACGATGAGTTGGTTTGAAAGCCAACCCCCACGCGTAGGCTGCCGTGGCGTCACTGCTGTCGTTAACTGCGGCTGCGTCCAGTGCCGAAGGGGTGCCTGCCCTCACACTAGGGTCAAACGTTACATCAAAAAACGCCGCACGTAAGGGAAAGTTTGGCGGGAAACGTTTCGTTGTCCCATGTTGTAGGATATAATTTGACTGACACTGGACAAAACCACCCGCACCACCGTTGATCACATTCCTTTCAGTGATGCTATTGTCGCTACTGCGTGAACCGTTCATGAAACGCCGAGACAGTTTCGAATCGCCGCCGACAACCCGAACCGTCGGTCGCTCGTCCCGATGCCTCAAGGAAAAAGATGGTCGTTGTGATATTTCATTCACCAGTTCCTCTGGAAGAGATGTAAGAGTTGAAAAGGGTACCTTATATCGTAATAACGGTATCAGGGTGCTTGGCAGTCGCGTGCACACGTCACTCATGCGGTAAGTTTGAGCGACCACCTCCACTAGCTGACGCGCAGCAAGGCTCACCCACTTATCTTTGTCCAATATATGAGGAAGCACGCATTCTGCAAGTGACATGACATCACTCACATCAACTAATTTGCTCGAAGCCACGACAGATACACTTTCGATAGCACGCCGAAGAATAATCGCATCAGTCCGTCTCAACGCTTCCTCCACAAAAAAACGCAGCGTCTTTAGTGGAGGCCGTTGTAGGTTTGTATGACACAATATAGCCTGTGGATATAATTCCCTTTGGACATCAATGGTGGAGGCAATAGCTGTAGTGAGGAACGGAATAAAATCATGCTGTGTCCTCTCTTCACCCAGAAACTTTACCACGTCCACACTACGCTGAAGTGCGGCAATGACAACAGCCGAATGATTGTGCTTGTAAAGTGTCCGCAGAGCATCCCAACCGCGCTCAAGCAACCTGTTCAGTTGCTCCCCATACGTGCTTTGTCGTTCATTTGATGTAACAAGAGCCTGCTGCTGCTCCATAAAAGACCGTGCCATCAAAAATAACGATGGCAGTTGAGCAGCCACCTCCAATAAAAGTGTAACGTTCTGAGTGTCTGCTTTCGCCACGAGGTCCTCCACGCACGGAAGGATAAGGTCATCGAAAACAGTTGCCTCGCCTGTGGAGAAGGGAATGTTATGACAGATCGTAGACAGCGTACGAAGTGCGAGAACGCGGGCCACAACAGGCAACGTTTCTGTCCTCAAAAAACGCAGCATGTATGGAAGAATTACGTCCGCTTGAACTTCCAACGTACAATGCGGCAGTATCCGCTGAACGATGGAGACAACACGACAACATGTTTCTGACGCCATGAGGTGTAGACCTGCATTAAGAATTATTGGAATAAGCACTAGCACAGTAACCTTTTTGGCGTCACTTGACGGCACCAGTGGAGGAAGTTCACCGTCATCAGCTTCACCGTTGTGGCCACTACCACCACCGCTATTGAAACTGCCACGGCACTCCACTTCAGCAAAAATGTCATCCAGCCGAGACCACAGCAGTTGTACCTGATGTTCTGGTGGTCGCGGCAGCAGAGCCGGTAGTATGTCACGGTAGAGGTATTCAAAATAAGGAGGAAACACAGTTGGGGTGTACCTCTCAAGAAGCTGCCGTGACGTTGGGCGAGAATTTGGATTGGTGCACAACATATCCGAAAGCATGCGGCAAAGGTTAGGTGCAAGACCCCGCTCCCGCAGAATACTGTTTATCATTTCTTCACGTTCTCGTTGTGTTTGCAGAGAGCGCAGTTCGAGTACCTCCGACAGGCGAAAGAGGGGTTCCTCGGTGAATATATACACCACGACACACGCCAACGAGAAAATATCCATACCAGGTGTGTGAACAGTCGCGTTGAGGTTCGATGTGTTAACGTTGGTTGGATGATCCACGAATTTCTCTGGTGCCAATGAGCAAATATGGGACTCGTTTGTATCGTAGAAATAGTTGAAGAGTGCTGGGTTGTTCGCTGGGAGCAGTGCGGGGTTAAAGGGACAAATATCTGTAATGTAAAGCCAGCCAGAGGTGTTGACCAGAATGTTGTCAACCTTGAGGTCTCCATGAACGGTTCCCCATACTTCGTGCAGCTGAACTGTACCCTGCAACAACTGGTAGGTGGCGAAGAGACGGTTTGCGGTGCTCCAATATGGTCGTGTGGCAAGGCGCTCAGCGAGTGAAAAAGCAACGTAGGGCCGCTGAAGCATGCAAAACCTATCATTTTGTATTTCCATACACGAATAGAAAAGCACATTGCACGGGGGCGGGGTTGCCGCAACCCCGCAGTTGCTGCTATCATGGGAAGAACCGTTACTGACTGCGGTTTCACACGACCCCGTATTTTGCATGTTAGCTGGTTTCGCTCCCGCCATTCGTCTTTCAATACTCAACAAATGATTATAGCAAAATTCTACAACTTTCTGCTCCTCTTCATTATAAAGTGTGCGAACGAATACCTTCAAAACAACTTCCGTGCTCCCACCGCGGTTGGACGGACGATGGTGCAGGGCGGATTGGTCCCGATTGTCACCACGAGAAAGTGAGTAAAGTGAGCGAAGGGTATCGGAGGGTACAGCTGCACTCGCTTCCTTGGAGCAGCGGAAGGAACGAAAGTAGTTGCGGTGCATACAACTTAGTGGAGCGATAAGTTCTAGTGATGACGTCACATCGGAGACATTTACGACGGTGGCTGCTGCGAGCTGATTTCCCATAACTGCTCCACCCTCTTACTCTCTCTCTCTCTCTCCTCTGTATTTATTGTTTTTCCTAAACCGTGTCTCACCCGACGGTTCAATTTCCCTACGGGGTTCGATACGTCCTGCAACTAAATTTAATATATATATATATATATATATACATATATATATATATATTTATTTATTTAAAAAAGGGATTTGAAGAAAAAAAAGCTTTGACCTGTGGAAGTAAGAAACAGGTGCCACCTTTTACAAAAGCAGTGTTTGTTACCGGCCAGCGGCACCACAGGGGGTATTAAAACCGCAGCTTTTGTTGTTAACTTCATGAACCTTCAAACTTTCGGTTTTTTTTTTACGGATGTATGCCCTTTCATCTTCGTCTAATTCATACACCTTTCGTTGCTCTTTTCGCCTTTCCTCACTTAACTTACTAACAGGTTCTCCAAGCCGCGAGAAATATCGAGAAAAAGTGCTGCAAAAAGTTTATCAAAAAAACATATCAAACAACAAGAGCGAAAAAAAAAAAACATTATTCCCCTCCTTTTTTTTCTGCCTGGCGGAGGAAGGGGGTGTGTGACTGATGGAAGGGGGTGACAACAAACGGGGAGAAAAAAAAAAGAAGGAAAGCACACCTTAACATTTAAGATATGAGCCTTGACAAAAAGAAAAAAAGAATGTGGATAACTAAGGGGCAAAGCGACAACTTGAAGGCTACGCGAGAAGACACGGCCACGCACAGGCAGGAAACCGACAATCACATACATAAAAAGAAATACGTACACACAGTTCCTTTCACTCAATGCACAAACAAAACAAAAAAAACGAAAAGCAAATAACGCCCTACCACCACCACTCCTGCACAAAACCATGACACTTCCCTTCTGTTTGTTTGCTTGCCTTTTTTTTTTTCTCACTCTTTTCCCCCCCCCTCCCTCCCTCCCCAACTACCCTCAATATGTCTTTTGATTTCTTCCTTTCTTTCTTCATTTTCCCGCGTGGTAATGTCAAAATAGTCTTCGATTATATCACCTGAATTCACCTCAATATCTTTCAGTCTTTCTCTCCTCGTTGCTGTTGCTAAACTTAATCCATCAATTAATCCATACGCCGCAACCCTTCCTCTCCTTCTTGAACAAATAGATATGTATGTATATATTCAACTGTTTCTTTTTTTTCTTTTATTGCGTGTGTATTATATGTTGTTTCTCCGGTCCACCGCTGCATTCCATTAAATAACCGCGGGAAATATACAAAAGGGTAAGTGGGTTGGGGAAAGGAAAGAGGGAAAGTTTGCTTACAAACACAAACACAAACACAAACACATACACACAAAACCTTCACACTACATAAGTTCATTGTATCATCAACAGATGACGTGGAACCGCGAAAAGTTGTGGTCTTCTTTTCTTTCTGCTTTACAGTAGTGCTTTTGGCTGTTTTTTTTTCATACATGCAACAGCAAACGGGAACCAGGAAACGAAAGAGGTGGTGGGGCAAACGAAGAAGAAAGTGGTAAAGAACCATAGTAGAAGAAGAAAAAAAAAGAAAAAGAACCCAAGAGCAGAAAAAAAAAAAGCAAGTCTGCGGTATCAACAGTGATGACCCAGTGTTAAGAACGCCTCTCACATCCTCCCTATGCTTCTTTATTGTTTCGATCCGCCCATCAGCGGGCGGGAGTCACTTGCTCCTCTATTTCAGTAACTTTTTTTTTGTAATTTTGCAACTTCAACTCTTTCTTCGCTAATGTAGGGCCTTCACCGCGAGTGTTACTGAGGAGAAAAGCATTTGGAGGAACCGGATGGGGCCCAAGCACTATATACGTGCGGAGGACCTTGATTACTCGGAGTAAATAAAGACATAATCTCCTGCTTTGCATCCACTGCAGGCGCTTGAAAGTTTCCTTGAGAGGGTCCGCGAACTTCCATGCCAAACGGCGTCATACCTGCTGGGTGGAACATTCCTGAGGTTTGTTGGAATTGCCCTTGTGGCACTACTCCAACCGGTTGGGGCGACACCGGTGTTCCCACATTGGGGTTAGTTTTCGCATTGGGTGTCGAGAAGAGATCATCTATGCTTATTCCATTTGCCGACGCGCTTTGCTTCGTTTGGCCGGCGGTCAGGGTTGGTTGGGCCGTTTGTTGGGAGTTTCCAACCCAAAGCGACGGAGGAGCTGACACCGAAGCTACCACGTCACGTTTCTCGTCCTTGGGCGTGGAAGATCCTTGACTCGCACCTTCAGACATGAACTTCTTTAAAAGTGAGTCGTACTCCACGTTAAAGTACCGCCTCTGCTCGTACTTCTCCCGTATAAGACGCTCCGCCAAGGCCCCGTTTGTGGATGCATTGGGTCGAGCGCTGTCGGGCATGTTGTATTCATACAGCACCCGACCGCGGGCGTTACCAATGTTTTCACAACATCTAATCATTTCCTCCTCCCAAGTATCCATGGTGGCCGAACGAACCTTTGAAACATGTGTACCTGCTGACCGATGAAGACCGGCGCAGCGGAGGCAGAGAAAAACCCCGAGGTTAGTACTTGCCCACCGCGGTTGGTTTTCTAGGCACTCAAAACATACCTTGTTCTCCGGGAGACGGAGAAGGGCATCGATGCGACGCTTTTGAGCAGCGTTAGCGTTACTCATTTCCTAAGAAGTTTGCCCACACGCCCCTTCTTCCACTACCCTTCCTTATCCTCCTCCTGTAACGCACAAGCAAACTTCTTAGATTTGGGTGTATGTCGGTTGCTACTAAGCCTAGAAGCTGAGCTGTTAGCCTTGATGGAGGCGTTCGTATACGGACAGAAACGTCTATAATATGCGTTTGTATTAGAAGAAACAGCAATAATACAGAGAAGTATGGACAGACTAGAAGGAACAAAAATGCTGACAATGCAGTCACCGCTGCGTGACCTTGTAACTGCGCTGCAAACGAAGTTAAAACAATTCAGGAGAGGGATGCGAAGAAATGGTTCACACGTGTTGCAGTTGCTACACATGCCTTTCCACACCCCCTCCCTCATCTCTTATCTTTCTCCAACTGTAGTTAACCTCCCACATACACACACCACACATTTGAAACAAGAAATCAAGGGTTTCAAGTCAGCCTCCCGCCTAGTTTCGGTAGCCTCTTCCTCTTCCTCTTCCTCTACCACCCCTTCCCCTTCCTTTCCCACCACCACCGCGTCTGCTAAAATTCCCCAGTTTCCCGCGTACCTCTGACACGTTGTTACTGAGTGCTGGATCACAAAAGACACACGACACTATGCGATCCTTGCGGTTGGGAAGTGGGGATTTGCCTTCTGGAAATTGTAGATCCACCATCATGGCACCACATTCCGGGCACTCCTCTGAACTTACATAAACCCGTTGCGCCGTTGGTGGGAGGAGAATCATCATGGTGCAGTGGTTACAGCATATTTTCCACTTCCCCGATGTTCGAGGAACAAACGCCATGCACCCATCACATCGTGGGTCAACGCAGTCCGCCACATAATTCGTGGCCAGCGAGTGATAACAAGTCGGGTGTTTGCACTCGTCGCATGCCATGAGCTGACGGCCGCCCTGCACTCGTGCATCTGGAAACGGGGGGTTGTTATAGCAGTTGGGACAAATAGGGAATGACTTACCTCCCTCCACGTGGCAGATAACCAACTCAAAGTTGTCAAGGGGACACTTGTAGTTGGAATACTGCTTGATTGTTCCACCCTGTGGTAACGCGTACGTAACTTCGCAGTAGGCACAATACAACCGTTGCGGGCGTGCCTCAAGGTGCTTCAGGTATCGCATACAGTTGCCGCACCGCGTTATCGGCTTACCCGAGGAAGTAAGGGGTGAAAATGAAGCTCCCATAAGGGCATCAAAGCGCTCAATGTTTTCCTTGAAGTAACGAAACTTTCCAAAGAAGAGATCAAGCACACTCGATAGGACCTCGTCTAGCCTGGCTTGACCCTCAGCAATGCACGTGACGTACTCTTCCACCTTGCTTCGCACCAGGGGGAGCACAAGTTCAGGGTCGATACTTTTGATACCATGAATCAGCACGACCCCAAGTTTTGTGGGTTCCATTACGCGCCCAGGTTTCACCGCACAATAACCCCGTTCAACTATATTGTTGACATGCTGAGAAATAGAGGCGTCTGTGCCGATGCCATTCTTTTCCATCAGCCCAATGAGATCAGCTTCTGTAAGATACCCCGGTGCTTGGGTTTGCCCGGCCTGAAGGCGTACATCATTGATGGGGAAATCGCTCCCCACCTCGATGTTCGTTGGTACCTTGTCGTCCTTTACAGCCAAATGGGCAAGAATTGTTGTGAAGCCCGGATCCACAACTACCTTACCAGTGAAGGTAAACAACTCCCCACTAAGCTCTAGTACGAGCTTCGTCCTCGAAAGTTTGCAGTCTGGGGATACTGTAGCAATGAAGTGACGTGTAATGTACTCATACAAACGCCAAGAGTCAGACGACAGCTCTCCGGCAGTTGCCGCACGCATTGGTGTGATTGGTGGATGGTCTCCAGCATCTTTGCCGGCTTTCGGTCGCGTGTACCGACCTTTCAGTAATTCCTGCACGTATTCACCCCACACTGGATGGCCCTGTTGGGTTGCAAGTGCGGCCTTCAAGTCGAAGGAGACCGGATATGCTGTGGATTCCGTTCGTGGGTACGAGATATACCCAGAAATATAGAGGTTTTCTGCTATTTGCATCGCGTGATGCGGCCCAATACCAAGAAACTTACTAGCGATTTTCATGAGCTCGACAGTGTTGAGCGCCGTGGGTCGAGCGCGGGTGTCAGCCCCCACCGAAACGTCAACGACTTTGGCAACTTTACTACGAGAGACCCTTTGATGTAAAAGTCGTGCAATCAATTCGTCAAAGACGCGACCGCGCGCCCACTCAAACGTAATGGGTGAACCGTATCTGTTGCAGGTAGGCACTAGCTTCCAGTAGTTTTCGGGTTTGAAGTTTAGTATCTCGTCGTGCCTCTGCACGCAAAATGCGAGTGTCGGTGTCTGGCAAGGGCCATAACTCACCACACTAGCATCAAGATTCCCATACTTACCCTGAAAGTACTTCGTTTGGTACCTGGTAAAAACAACGCCAACCTTGAGGTCTAGCTCTTGTCTACAGCTCACCGCATCTGACAGGTTTTTGTTTGGCTTACCCAAATTAACGAACGCCTCCGTTATCGCTTCCCGCGTTATGGCGGAGAACTTTGCGCGCCAAATACATCGAATGTCATGTATGCTTCGCGACACAACCTGCATCACCTCAAAGCATATGTTTTCCCCCTCGCGGTCGCAGTCAAGCCACAAAACGAGCGTTGCACACCCTTTTGCCTCATGCTCAAGGTGGCGGCTCACCCGTCCGGACTCTTCCCGCCACACGACTGGTGCCCCGAAGAGCGACTCCTCATCAGTCCGATCCCACGACTGGTACTGAGGGGTGAAATCGCATGAAAAAATGTGCCCTGTTGTACTTGTGACACGGAAGTGTGCGGGGGCACCCTGAAAGTAACCATCGTACTCGAAGACGGGAAGTGCACGAGAGTGTTTCGCTGTCCGGCCATTTGAGAGGTGATGGGCGATGCTCTCAGCAATAGAAGGTTTCTCTGCAACCATAAGTACTGTTTGGACCATTTCCCCCTCCACTCCTCCCTTATGGGCGTGCCGTTAATTTTTCTTACTCGTCCCACCCCCCACACCCTCAATGCGGGCGAAACCTCCCAAAATTCGTGCCGCGCACTTCAGCTTCAAGGTTGAGCGGATATTCGTAAATATTTTCATGAATGCAGGACAAAAGAAAGAGAGTGATTGGTAGAGAGAAAATTTAGAAGAATGAGAGAAGAAATGTTGAAGAACAAACGAGGTGAATAAGAAAAGCAAGAAGAAGGTTATGCCATTCAAAGATCACAAAAAAAAAAAATACTTATGGGTGTGCTACACCCGTTATCAAATCGGAACTCCGTCGTGCAAGCAGTCCAAACAAAAGGGGAATGTTTTCTCTCCCTCCTTCCCCTTCCCTTTTAAATACACAACTTCAGCATATGCGTCTACAACGATACGCGACCATATGTGTTGAGGGGCCAGTTTTACCGGTTAGATATTTGCAATGAAGGGCCTTATCCAATCCATTGACAAACAAAAAAAAACAATAAACCAGGATGTGAAATAATTTAAAAAAAAAAGATCTCAAATAGCAACTGCATCTGCATTCCCACACACCAGAAAAAAAAAGTTAGTTCATATACAAAAATCAAGCAAAAAAGTCAGAGACAAAACCATGACAAAATAAATGATAATCTGTCGCAAAAATTAGACTGTGAGAACGCGAAAAATAGGGAATCGCGCGAAAGTGCCTATTTAGTGTGCCTGAATTGGGAGCCTATGATGACACCATCATTCTCCTCGATAATATTTCTCCCTCCACAGCACTCGTCAAGCTTTTAATGTACGTGTCAAATGAGATAGCAGATGCGGTACTACTCTCTCCGGTAGTGAAGACAGGGGACCCACCAATGTGTTTGCTGTAGGCAAGGAAAGGAAGCTTCTTCAGAGTCCTTCCACTGAAGGTATCACTTGCGCCGCCACCAGCTCAAGCCGCTGCAACTCTCTCGCATTGAGTTCTACACGACCTTCCCCGATCGGCATCAGCCCCCCTGCGCCTATGAATCCCTGATCATTGGGAGGATCAAGCATAATTAACCGCCTCTGAACCAACTCTTGCGTACTTGCCCTGATTAGTTGCAGACGGGCTGGTAACCCCGGTGGGCCAATAAACACCTTCTTGTCAGCACGATCAACAAACGCGACATCAATGGCCCCGGTGATGTTACTCGTAGCTAATATCACCACGTTCCTCTTTTTCTGTAGAATGTCCAGCTGAGTTAACAGAGTGTTGACGACACGGATAGCATCTGAGGGTTCGTTACCCCTCATTGCAGAGTTCCTCGCCCCAGCTAGTGATTCCACCTCGTCCACGAGGACAAAAAGAAGGCATTTGGAATCCTCCGCCATCGTGTGTATACGGCGGAACAAGCCCATGACATGCTTCCCACTCTCACTAAACCAACGACTAAACAAACTTTGAGTGTTAACCTCTACCAGCTTCGCCTTGGGAAATATCCCCGCAAGCCGTATAGAAAGTTTATGTGAAAGTGCTTTACAAAAAGATGTCTTCCCTGTGCCGGGGGGCCCGTGTAGCAGCACCAGCTGATTCCACGCGATGACTTGTGGGTTCACATCAGCCATAGAGAAAACCATTGCAGTGTGCATATATTGCAACAAGTCACGCTTAAGCTCCACCGTGTCACAGGTAGAGTCACCGAAATGCATCGACTCCCACAGGCCTTCTAGCGATGCATGCGGTATCTGCACTATGGAGCAAGGGACAGTCGATGCATCCACTTCGTCGTCTGAATCGCGGTAGGTTAACAGCGCCTGCGACTCGGAAGTTTCCTCTCCTTGCATTGTCATAGACACATCATCTCCATGAAGGTAGTACATCACCAATGCGTAATCCGCCCTGCCCGCTGCAACCCCGTTAAGTGGGCAGTAAACGTCACATACCCGCAAGAGCTCAACTGTTGATGTGATAAGCTCGGATGCACCCCAAAGCGGGATAATGTCACCCGGGTGTGTAACACCGTTGCGGTGCCGTATGAAACTCGTGATAACCTTTGAAAGCTCAGCGGCATCTGTACACATTTGCCTACACCGCACCTCCACCGGCACAACAACGAAATCCTCCATGCTTCGGCCACTAGTGAAGTTAAGTGGTCCGTGCTAGAAGTGCGCCTACAGTCCGTTTCCTCCGATAAGTCCTGTACAGCTGCAAGGATAATTTGTCTTTCTCCCCTTTCCTTTGAAGTATGTATGTATGTTGGTGAAATTATGCGCAACGAGAGTGGAAGCGATAAAAATCCAAACAAAAACCCGAAAATGCTTTTGTCAACAGCAAAGAAGTTGAAAAAAAAAAAGTGCGGAAGGACACAGATCAAAGCTTTGTACAAAGTGAATGGAGGTTCGTGCACAGCACCAAACGCCTTAAAAATGAGTAATATTACACGTAGTGATTTCCCGGCACATGAATGGGTGCATCCCTCCCCAACTTCTAGCACCAGATGGGACACTCCCTTTTTTTTTCAACAGATGTTTACTTTGTGAGAGAATGTGAAGATACGACCATAACATGCGCTTACACCGTTCACTCGCTCCTTTGTGACCATTTACTTTGCTCCCCTTGCAACTATCTACACCACGCCCGCCCTGTTGCGTCACAAGGCGGTGGGCTCATCCAAGCCACGGAACCCAGCTGCCCTTGCAGCCCAGGCGTAGCTTGCGTTAATCTCCTGCAGCCATGCCGTGATGCGTTGTTGTTCCTCAATATTGCTGGCAGCATTAAAACACGCCGACCACTGGGAACCAAGAGCTTGCCACAGAAGTCCCCAGAGTTCCCTGTCACCTATAAACAAACCTGGAAGAGCTTCAGCGAAAAGGCAAAGCCCCTCCAGCAGCTGCTCACCCTCGTGATTCTTGAGGTTGACCTTCTGAACTGATTGCTCCGTGCTGTTGTCCCCACTGTCTGTCATCGTCAACATAAATGCCTGCAGTGGTTCCTTCAAGTACGCCTCTAGGTTGCGTCTGTTTTCAAAGGATTGCCGCACCGTCCTCAGTATCATCACCCAGTCTAATATATGAAGATCTTCCCAGCGAAACTCCACCACGTACGAAAGAAGTTGTTGATACAGAGCCGAGTCAATGCACCCAACCGCCGCAGCGCACTGCAGCCCACGCACAAACAGATCCGTCGGTGATTCTCCGGCATTCTCCAACACGCGCCGCCCCAGTGCACTCCAAGCGTGCCTGAGTTGGACGGGTGACACACGGAGCGCAGGGGTCGTGTTGTTGGCTGCAACTGTGACTGAGAGTGTACGGTTTTGCTGCTGTTGATAGTTTTGCTCCATTAGGGCTTCATGCTGCCTGGCAAACGTATCAGCTGACAGAGCAATCGCAACGAAAGCTCGCTCGATCTCCGCGAAGGATAAGTTATACTTCGCCTCGCGCAGGTGGAGAGCAGTATGCAAAATCGAAGACTGTGTGCTTTGTAAGGCGGAGCAACCAATAAGGAACAGGTTCACGTGGCGGCTCAGCAGCCTGCGGTCAGCGCTCGCCCTGACCAACAGTTGATCCATGTGCAGACCTTCTACGTCGATGCGAGCTCCCAACAACTCAAGACTGCGAAGAGCCACTAACACATTAATGACAAACCGTAGGCGCACTGTAGGCCGAAGCAACTCACTTTGCAGATATGGCTCAATGTCGCGCAAGATGTGTACAGTTTTTTCTTCAGCGGACGGGCAACTTTTCAGGTTACCTGATGACACTTCTGGAGCTGATGGCCACTTAATGAGAAAGTTAGGCCGGAAACGCAATCCCACTGCAACCGCACTACCAACTAACCACAAGAGCAACAAATCACTGGCGTTGCCGGGAGCATTGGGAGTAGTTGGCATCACCCTCTCAACAAGGTGTAAGAGCGTATCATACAGCTCATGGATCATGTGCGGTTTCTTCGTACTAGCTGTCATAAGTATGTGTGCAGCCAGCGTATGAACCCTGAAGAGAAGATCTAAACGCTGGAGATTGGCATCTTCCTCCTGCCCTGGGGTGGGGTGACGTGTGGCACTGTCATCACTCGGGCCCACGACGAATGTTTGGGTAGTTATTTCCTTCCTGTCGTCGAGACGAGTCACCTCAGCGCGGGCAAGTGTTTTGAGCAATCGCCGCGTGAAGGCCCCCAACTCGGTAGAAGTACGGCCTTGGTGACTGGCGCTGTGCACATTATCGCGGTCCTCCGCCATTGGACGCATGAGGCCAGATCCGTCTTCCCAACCCTCATCATTAGGTACAGCACAACCGTACCACCGAAACACCAAGGTGTTCCCCACAAGGCGATGGTGCCGTTTCCGTTGAAAGTCCCTCTGCAGCTCCTGCCACCGGAGACGCTCTTTGCCGTTGTCGCACCCACCCTTGAAGGACGTTAGCAGGTTTTTAACAACGGTGTACGGCACCAGCTGTAGTTGCACAGCTTCGAGAATGGTGATCCAAGGTAATTCCCCCGCTTTCTGGTCAATTTCGCCAGATAAGATTAACTCCAGTTCAACCGTACGCTCCCCTGCGGTTGCTGAAGTAATCGTTGCTGTGTTAGTGTCGCACAGCTCGCGGCCGTTGCGGCCACCTCCACTCGTGTTGCCGTCAGCCGTTTCGTAACCACATGATGACAGAAGTGTACTGATCTCGCTCGATATTTTTGTCAAGCCCACAGTGCTTACCGTGGAGGTGCGGGTAAGCATCGCACGGGAAAGTACAGTTATTACTACCGGCAGTTCTTCCTTTGAGAACACCTCCTTGCATGAGCTCTCTTCACCCACAGTAGTACTCTCTGTTCCCCGCTGTTGCCCTTGACGCCTGCCGGAAATGTTTCGCCCCCTTTTTTTTACCAATCCGACAAGGCCGCGACAACACTCCACAATTGTCGGTAACACAACTGGTAACCCAGCGTCCGCCTCTAGCACCGTGCGTTGCCACTTGCAAAGCAACTCCTCCTTGAGAGGCACAGTTGCCTCACACGAAGCCCTGGCGCTGCATTCTATCCAAGCATGCAGTGCATCACGAGATTGAGAATCACACACCTGCTGAAGATGCCTCTGAATGTCCTCAACAACCTCTCGTTCCTGATCACCACTGAAGTGTGGCTCGTAAAAGTGGTGAAGTAGCTGCTCAGCTACCTGCGTATCCCCAGCACTCAGCTTCCGCAAAAGCGCAGATACAGCTGCTTTGAATTGCAGTTGGAGGTCAGAGATATCTTCCTGCGTGCCTTTCGGGAGGTTATCCGTCTGCTTACCTGATACTACTTTCTTATTCGCGGAATCAGTCGCTGTATTCGGTCTCGATGGCCCCCCATCTCGGTTGCATCCTTCCCTTTTGGCCCTGCAATGCAAAGCAAACGCAACACTGTATACAAACCCAGCAAGTTGCGCGCACCACTTGCTAAGGGGCAAGGTGTTGTTGCCACTTCCTATCTCACAGGCCATCTCCTCTAAGGACTTATCCGCACAACGCATTATTAGTCGCAGAAACAACTCGTCGGACGTTAGAGCCGATATTAAGGGTTTTAAATAATCCAGCGTTCGATCAGCGTTATCTACTGTGATTTGTAGTGTTTGCATCCCCCCATCGTCCTCCCGCTGCCCCTCGTCTGAACCTGAGAGAGTGTTTACAAGCGGCTGAGCAACAGCCCGACACCACGCTGTCCATATGATCTCTCTCCGTCGTGCACCTATTCCACCCCAAATGTGGGGTAAGACACTGTGGAAGTTGCAGAAGAAAAGCCGCGTCAGCGCATAGGGAGTCTCACAGTGTTGCACCATAGTCCTAATGGTGACGGAGGCCACAACATCCCCTTCTACCGGGTGCAACAGTAACCACTCGTCCTTCGATTTGCCGGTACGAAATCGCTGTGTGACAAAGAGATCGACGTCAATAATTGCGATACCAGTGGCGCTCACGTAGCGACCGTGCGGGGAGGAACGATGAAGGCCCGATGGATTTACACACGTCATCCATAACAACAGCAGCTCATAAGCCGCGCGTTGCTTCATAGAAGAACCGTACGAAACGCATGAGGCGTCTTTGAACGAGGGGAGCCACATTAGCTTTGACTCGGATGTGGTTGTAGCCTGCTCCTCGCCTTGCAGTCCCTCCTTTTGATTCAACTGATTGTCCTTCTCCTCGACGCTGACCGCTTCCAAAGCGTGGGAAGAAACAGCGGTGCCTTGGGGGTCTCTCGGGAAGAGAAGTTTCTTAACAGGGGCAGAGTCCGTGTCATGTATACAGGGCCAGCAAAGGCGGGAGACACGCCGTACGTAGTGAAACGTATGCTGATAAGTCACATCAGCATCTGCGCGGAGAAGGGACTGGAGATAAGACTGCGTGAGGCACAAACCCGCTGCGATGCTTAGGTCCTCCGCGAACCATGGATATGTGCAGAACAGAACAATATTCATCCTTTCAAAGTGTGACATGGCGTGCCACTGGGAAAGACACATGCGGAGCGCCAAATTCAGCATTACGTCAATTGCGTGAACAGAGGGAGCAGTCCGTTCACCTCCCCTGTGCACTACCGCGCTGCCAATACAGTCCACGCGAGGAATTTTCCTAAGAAATGACTCTGCAATGGCCGCAAGGGCCGCGCTTACATCGCTCGTGTTCGGATCGCTTCCAGAAGCAGAGGTGTCTTTGGCATTTGCCATCGCCTCACGAAACTTCTTCACCACGCAATCTTCAGTGCCCCAACCTACCTGTTCTTCATCCTTTACCCACTTGAAGTATGCCAGCGTTTCCGCCAACTGCGCAAAGTCTGATACAGACGCATTTTGTTTTAGATTCAAAGCAAGCTGCCCGAACCCTTCAATGATCGAATTCCACGCGGCCCCGTGACTCAACACATCCCCTTCACAGTCATACTCCACGGTCACTCCATTTCCAGCGGATGTAGAGGGACGTGACTCACAATGTCCCATAGGGAACGGAGCGGCGCCTTCCATATCAACAGACATAATATCCCCTCCAGAATCTTTTGCACCGCAACCGGCCGGCACTGTTGTCGTCAGCACGTGCTCCACTGTGATGGTTGGAAACTTGATGGTTGTGCGGTAAAGTGGACTTTCGGGTGGTAAGACGAAACAAGGAGAAGATGTCCCATTTTTACTGGCCTCTGTGACACCTGACTTGCAGAGCTGCACATCAATAAAACCTTTCCTTTCCATAGCTGATGGCTGCTCTTTTTGCAGCACGCCGAGTTGGAGAAGTGCTTCGGCACACGCCGTTGAAAAGCTCTTCAGCACTTTTGTGCATTTTCCAAGCGCCTCATAATTGGTTCGCATAACCGCATGCACCTTAAAAAGACGGTGCAACGCATCCAATGGCACTTGTTGCTGCCCGATCTGCTTCTGTTGTTGGCGCTCAGACGACTGCGTGGGCAAACCGGACGTCGCGAGAGGGGCAGGCTGTACACCTGAAGGGTACGCCGAATGGTCGCGACGGTGGGAAAAGCGGCTTGATCCCGTCATTTTCCCCGCTACCGTGTTTTCTGCCTTCTTCGGTTTCTCCGATTTCGCTAACGTCTGAACCGGGGACTCGCACTGATGGCGAGAGCTCACCACCGCTTCCCATCTCGTCAAGACACCACCGTCACCACTTGCGCCATTCTCCCCGTCACTTACCGGACGGAGAGGCTTACCGTACATCCGCCCTTCTCTCTTGCGATGGCGCTTACTGTAATGCAGTGGAAGGGCTGTACTTATTCCGTGGCCCCTGTAAAACCTCTGTAAAAACATGGCGACTGGCGGGCGGTGACGACCAGCCACCCGCAGAGTCTGGGAAAGTATAAGACGCCGCATTTCTTCGGCGCCTCCCTGTAGAAACGCTGTTTCTTTTTGTCCTTCTCTCTTGGTGGCGCTTTTCTCGCACCTTCCCGTTTCACCACCCCCAGCGGAACTCGGTAGACAAGCAGAGCGGGATGTATCAACTGCTAAAGCAACAGACGTGAGCGACGGCGAGGTCAAGAAAAATAGGAACAACAATGACAGGGTTAGTAAACCTGTGAAATGAAAGTGAGCACACGCACACACACACACACACTGAAGGGGAAATTAAGCGAATGCGCACCTTCCATTTGTCACAGGTGGAAAATGTGGAACAGGGCACGATAGGAGTCAAACTGCGGAAAGCGAAACCGTCCACGACACACCGTCATCCTCCTCTCAATCCTCCGTTGCGCCCTCCTCCCTTGCGTGCAAACACATCTGTCTCTGATGCCACTCCAATACAGTAGATGGGAAACAAAAAAGTTTTGAAAGAATAACGAATGGAAAGGGGGGAAAACACGAAGGCACGCTACAACGGTCTAGGCGCCCCTTCTCCGTACTCAAGAGTAGACACTGGCACGTCATTTCTTTGACTTTATCGTTATTTACCATCTCCACTTTATCCCTTTGTTCTGTGTGAATAAACAAAATGAGAATTCAATACTCCTGTCACATATTAGCTTACACACATGAGCCCCACATTCACGGGCACGCATATATATATATATATATATATATCACGGCACGACCGCGGCTAAGAAAGGGGTTTGAAGGTGATACAAATAACAGGAAACGACAAATCGTAGGGGAAGCGGGTAAAACGGCCTCAAAGCACCCAAATCATCACCCGCATAGGCACCACCTTTTGAAGCCATTTCACTTGCTTAACGCATTGAAGCAGCACTAACAAGTTAAAGCATCGATGGATACACCAAAATGGCGGTGGCTCCGCAAGCACCACAAGTTCCCCCAACCGGCAGGTTGCAGTGGTTCCTCTTTTTCTCCCCCACCCTCCGTCGGACCACTTCCATATTACATATACCGCCCCTTCTCAATATTGTGCATACCCTAATCATGGTTCAACGACCTTCCTCATGTTCCTTATATAGCATTAACAATTTCAGCATCCAACAAAGTTCATATGAAGTACTAAGGTTGAGCCCCCTCCACCGGATGCATCCGAGCGCGCACTTAAGACATCGCTTATCTTTCTTCCCTATCACTCTTTGTTTGCATTTCTGATTCCCCCCCCCCATTATCCCTTCACACCGTCGTCACCGTGCATAGAGTAATGTATGGTGGAAATCCACACGGGTTTACTGTGTACCGTGTTCACCCGAACTACTGCTATCATTGGAGGGAGTGACTTCAGAGAGGCTGGCAGACGGTCCTTCAGCACCCTTTTCCCAGTACTTAGCGAAGTACGCCCACGAATTAAGCAGTAACGACACCGCCTTTCCTTCAGCAGAATTTATCTGTGCCTCGGTGAGGCTGTTCAGGTCTCGCCAAGCATCCAACTCGACCTGCTTCTTTCCACTGGGCCCACCTCCCGTTTGGTGGAGGCGTTTGAGTTTGTTAACACGCATTGCCACGTCCAGGGCAGTGGCCCCGTCGCCATCCCCCGTCTGCCCTGTTGCATTAGTGGCTGTTGTCGGGTTTGCAGTTGCCTCTACACCAAGTCGAGTTATGGGGGTGAAGTGTACGGTCTGCCGCTGCATTTGGAGTGAGTACACCTTGCTGGTGTGGGATACTGTGTCAAGCTGTTGATAGCTGTGGTATGCACACATGCCACGTATGGCGAAAGGTCCACTAAGGAACAAAATACCCCGGCTACTCCTCATTGCTAATTATTTCCTACCTATTTTAGTTCACTTGCACGGCATGGGTCGTAATGGGAGCGGTTGAGAAAGAAGAGCTGCGTAAAAGATTGCGTTCACGCGAAATATCAGTCGTGTCACGCTGGATTGACGCAGTAGCAACTGCCCAAACCGGCCTGCGACGGCGCTCAAAGTCCCCTTTCATATGCGCCTCCTCATATATCATATGTGGCGAAAGTGCCATGTAGAAAGAAAAGATTTAAAAAAAGATAGAAGAAAAAACAGCTGAGCACGCAACATCAGAAAACGCTCGTGGCAGTAGTGATACTTCCCCCCTTCCCCTTCTCAATAACTATGAGTAATACAGTGAAAAACAATACCAGTAACGAAGCCGCCACACTATCCCTCCACATCTGCAGGGGTTTAATGCACCAGGAAGCGAGGTTGAAATGTTTGCAGCCACTTTCTAGCCCCGCACAACTTCCGTTGGCGACGTCATAGGAGAAGAACTGAGGGCGCTCAGCAGAGATTGGAAAATCCCTCGCCGCCTTCTCCTCCAATGCACCCACTGGGTCTATAATATTCATCGCCTCATTTGTCCATGTGAATTTCTCCCATTCGGCATTCTCCGGCTCCTCTTTCATTCGATTTAGCTAATTATTTTATCACGAGTTCTTTTGCCTGGTACAGGACGAAAATCCATGACGCATCTGATTATTTCTGTCAAAAAATTTACCCTCACCCCTCCCCCTTACTCAGCGTACAAAAAGATACCCACTCAATCACTCGCTTGTCCTTAACTCCGGGGCTGGTTCCCGTTGGCCTGAGAACACACCGCGCCAAATGAAATCAATCGGCTGCTCTCAAATCCAGTTTGATGGTGAAGGCCTTACAAGTAGGCATTAATGCATTTAATCATTTCGTCGCACTCCTGCCGCAGTTGTGCCGCCATGGCTTGTCGCTTATCCTCCGTCACGGTGTCCAGCGGCATAAACTCCGTAATGCGCACAACATTTAAGCGCACCCTTTCCGAATCTTCATTGCCACCGAGACCCTCCTCCTTCACACGAAGACGCATGAGCACAGGACGGTTCATGCGCATCTGGGCCACTTTTGTCACAAACATGGGATCCTCCTCCTGACGTCTTTTTAGTTCAGGAGCCGTCATGCCAAAGAACTCGGCTCCCGACTCATTAAAGAGCGTGAGCCACACCTGCGAAACGTTATCTGTGACTTGAATAGACACCAAGTACCGTTGTGTTGGTACAATAGATTGGTCACATTTCTCACAACGGAAGCGATCACCCATTGCCCCTTCGAGCATCACTTTCTTGTTGCATTGTGGACAGGCATCGTACCACTGTGTATCCTGTTTGAGGTAAACAGGAACGCAACGCAAATCGATGTAGTCCGGCTTCGGGCCTTTTCCGAGCCCCTCAGTCGTTATGTCATCAATGTACTTGTAGCCGCGGTAGGTTTCTCCACTGCTCGCGAGCCCCAAAGCATTATTTCCCTGCATTGAAAGTGAACTGACGTCCCGTCCACCCGTAGATTCAAACCATTCACGAAGCTTCTTCACGTCAGGGATGTTTGGATTAACATCAAACGAAGACTGCATTGTTGTGGAGAGCGTTACACCATCAAAACTCCCCACCTTAAGTTGCCGCATTGCCAGTACGGTGCCAGGTTGATGTGGCCACTCTTTGGCGTTTTCGTTCCACAGGGTGACGTCAATCCCCGCGGTGGAATCGGCAACCTTCACGGTGCGTCTGACCAACTCACGACCAGTTGATCTCTGTACGATGGTGCCCAATTCCTCCACATTCAACACAACAGCCAGCACGTCGACTAAAGAACCGACTTCTCGTTGCTTGAGGATGGCAATTGGCACAAAGTTATACCGCTGTAGGGGAATCGACGAGCTAACGACATCCCTTGCTGCTGATATTTGACAGGTGTTGTCAAAGCTCAACTCGTAGTCATTATTCACATTACTGAACTTACGGTTGGCATTTTTTACCTGACCCCCACTAAAGTAGTAAACCTGTCCGTTCACTATGAGGGGATTGAACATGTCGACCGCCTCATTGAATACCGTCGCTCGGATAGAAGCAGACTCGTCAATGAGCGTAAAAGAAAACAGCTTCCCCTGTGAGGTTGGTTTATTCCACGTTCGTATTTCAGACTTGTCCGTCACGCGAGCGCGAATCCACCACTTGCCGCCAAGGAATGGCGACAAGGAATCGATTGGTTGAATCTGTTGTTGTGATGGCTGCTGCATGAAGTGATGAATAAAAGTAACTTTCCGACTTCCTTCGATTTGATGTGTAAACTATTTTTCTGCTTACTTGTGCGCTAGAGTCTATATCGGCGTAATGAGTGTATATGTGTGCACACACCACACCTGCTTGCGGTTTATGTATGTGCCTTGTTTGAGCTCTATTTGTTCTTTCTCTCTTGTTGGTTAAATCCTTCCTCCACCCAGTTGAAATAATTGATACTCGTTAAGTAGCCGTCCAAATGGCATGGAACGACGAAAGGGAAAAAAAATTAAAAAAACGGAAGAAAAGCCGAAGAAGTGGCGTAAACAAGTGCTGACACAGCGAGTCTAAAAGTGAGCACCGACAAAAGGCTAAGGTTAAGGGAGACGGCACAGCTAACCACAACCTTCCCCCCTGAGTGATCGCGAGAATATTATATGACCATCTTCACTAAATCCCCTTCCCTCCGTAAAGTACACCGAGTCACTCGCTCCCCTTCACCACGTGCATACATAAGCACAAGACAGAAATAGAAGCGTGTGAGAAAAGGTCAACCAGCACTGTTGCAACTGTCACTTAGGATGACGAGGAAAAGGCGGTAGAAATGGCGTCACGCGTGGATAGCGTTTTTTCAGAAGGCGGGGAAATAGTCCGGTGTAAAATGACAACGGAGAAAAGAAAATATCGGGAGGTGGAAGATAATAGTTTAAGTCCAATGTAAAGGCACGACTTAGAAAGTCGAGATAAAAGAGAGCAATTTTGCATATGTTTTGCACATTTGTTTACTTACGCATTTAAGCGGCGGCACCAACGCTTCAAAAAGATTACATTGAGCAGAGGGTAATACCGCTATCTTAAACGAAGCACAAAAAAATAACAAAAAATGCTTCTCACCTATCACAAGGAACAGAAGCCTCTGCTAATAAGCAGTTTGCTTAAACCCAACCCGAACCACCTTCTGCCAACCCCTCCCCAGAACCTTTCCCCAAACCAACGGCAAGTATTTTTTTTTTAAAAAATAAAAGCATCTGCACGTGCAAGCAATACAGGTAGCCTCGTGTTAGGCTGTGCTGCCAGTGGAGGAGGGGGCGACCCCCTCGCACCTCACACCGCCTGCGTATGGAGTGATTACCAAATAAAATAAAAATCAGTTTCAAAGTAACAAAACTAAAAAGAATTACTGTAAGGAGAAACCTTCACAGATGTTTCCACACTATGCTTCCCACCATGAGAGAATACTAGAACGGGGTGGGGGAGGGTAGCGGACACATGTTAAAGTCGCAAGGACCCGCCCCTCTAACCATCATCGCTGGAATTCGCTTCACTGATTATCACCATCCTCTTCGTCGCCCTCGTACTCTTCGTCGCTCTCGTACTCTTCGTCGCCCTCGTACTCTTCGTCGCTCTCGTACTCTTCGTCGCTCTCGTACTCTTCGTTGTTCTCGCCCTCTTCGTTGTTCTCGCCCTCTTCGTTTTGCGGAACCTGTGTGGTGGTACGAACCATGAAATCATTGACGTTGGCAGTTTCGTTAAACACCTCAAACACCTCGGCTGAGGTAATATAATCATCGGAACCGTCACTCCGCTTCCTCTGGCACAGTTCATCAATTGTCTGTTCTAACCCAACATTTGCTAAAATCTTCACCACCTCCAACTCTTTCTCCTCGTCATAATGTTCAATGCATTCAAGAGCATGATGCTCGATAACGGGACACCACGTCGCGTGCATGAAGAAGCAGTGGGTTATACCCTTGAAGCGCACGTCTTCGTCGCAGTCGGTTAATAGGACGAGCAGAACACGAGGTAGATGCTTGCTTTCATCATTCCTCTCCGCACTCGCCCCTTGGGCACCGCTGTCCAACCATTGTTGTACTCTTTTCACTTCTTGCAGTCCCTTGCAGCTGCCAAAAGTGTAAGTATCCATCCCATGTTGCCGCAGGTACCATTGCAAATATTGAAAGAATTGACTTGAACAACCAAATACAATCGCCCTGTGGTCGCCAGAGAGTTTCTTCAAGTTCTCGACAAGTACCTCGGCCTTGGAGCTCGGACCCCACTGGGAAAAGTCGCTCGGTACAGGTTCGTCCTCAGGGCACTTGAGCAACCCGGGTGGAACGACAGTCCGATGATTTAGCACAGTTCTGCAATTGGGGCAGTATGGGCGACCGCTTTTCTTGATTTTGTCAATGCATCCCACGCAAAAATAGTGCGCACAGTTAAGGATTCCAGGCGTGTTAATCCTCAAAAAACAAATGCCACATTCTTCGTCAAGAACTCCACTTCGTAACTTATTCCTCAGTTCTGTGGTGAATGCACGCTCGCGCAATCCGTCGTTGGCAAGCAGGTCGAAAAATGACGTTAGCTGCTCCTCGCGTTCTTCTGGAGTGAGGGGCGGGGGGCTCATCCGTTGAAAAGTCTCCCGACCAACATACAAATGAAGGGTAATGAGACGGCACAAGTTGATGATTTCGAGTACCGGGAGGCACGACGTTTGCTGATCAGTTGAAGAGGAGACACTACTCACCGCCCTGTCAAATGTAGCGTTGTAGAACTCCTTCTCCTCCTCCGTTAGGTTGACTTTAATCACATTCATACTGTTGGCGCCTCGGCCACCCTCCATTATTAGGCATGCCCGCCGGGTCTGACGACACATTGTAGAGAGCACTCGTTTCAGCTCCGTGTTTTTATCAGAATCGAAAACCGAACGATCCACTTCCTTCTTGTCCGCCACTCGTTCACTCCAAAATACCCATGACTTTAACAACGGCTCGTTCAAGAAGCGAACAAACCCGTAGAGTTTATGTGTTCGCATTACAAACCGTTCTCCACAGAAGATCCACCGAGCGTCTGCCTGCAACTCAGTGCACAAGTAGCTCTCAGTGCGAGTGAAGTCACACAAGAAGTACGGCTCGAAAAGCACAACACGCCTCCAGTGGACCAGGTACAGTTTCCCTGGGAGTTCGGACCTCGGATCAGGCTCACGCCGAAGTGTACTGTACGTTGAGAGTACATAATCATAATCCGAACCTATCTGGGTCGGTGTCAAGTGAACGTTTCCTCGGCCGGTGTAAGCCAAAACCCGGGAAAGTGAGTGGGCGCCATCATGATGCAGAATCTCCATTAACCGCCGTACGTGGCGTTTCTTACACAACACAAGCATTGGCCCACCATCGATGCAAACGGTGTTTTCCAGTGTAGAGTGGCTTCTCTGATGATCGACCTCACGCAGCGCACGCAGGGGTGCCATCAGCTTATCACTGCCGATACCGAATAGTATACCGCCTTTAGCCCTATCCTGCTCCACTTGCTCCCCCACAGGCGATGTACCCTCGGGACGTAAGGTGGAAATTTCACGACTCCATGGTTTTTCTTCTTGCTCCCTCATCCAGGAAAAGACCTTTTGCTCAAGGGGACTCAGCCCGAGCTTCTCTACACATGCGGGAAGCTCAGGGAGTTCTTCATTGCCTTCATTGAATTCTGGGATAACCGATGTTAGTTTTGCCCACGCGCTTCCACCAGCACAACCGCTTTTTTCATCCAAAAAATTGGTTTCGGGATTCTGCGCCTGCCCATCGTCGGAGTACACACTTGAAGGATTGTGATCTGAACAACAATCTGTAGCTGCACCAAACCACGCCCCTTGAAGATCACGGGTTGTGTCTTCGCTTGGGCAAGGCAGCATTTGTTACGACTCCTTTGGGTCGATGCTTCCGTACTCGATATGCCTCCCACTGAGCCAGAAGCTTCGCCTTCGTGCTTGGCCCTTTCTTCCTTTTCAACCCCTTTGAACCTTCTTCCCTGCTTCCCTTAAAATCGCTTTCTTTTTATTCTTGTTTGGTTGCCTTACTGCACCACAGGAAAAGAAAGGGAAAAGACAGAGTTGCACGGGCAGGGAAACATGTGGTAATATCAAGGGTAAAAGCACTGTCCGACCTTTCGTTATCCCCCCTTTTTCGGGATCGCCATTCGGAAAAATCCAAGGGGAACAAGTAGCCATCGCCACGTCGACCAAGTTTTAGCGAAAGGTGCGCTTGCTGCATTCAAAAACGGCACTGCAATTACCATTTCCAGCGGTGCTGTACCGACATGTAGGGCAAACTGATTTTACACACCACGTATCCCCGATGATAAGAAGCCGGAAAAAACTCTTTGGCCAGGTCCGAGGTCACCAACCGGCGAAATACAGGCCTGATTTACGTCCGCTCTGATAGTGTGATGTACTAATAAGAGAACACACACACACATATACATATATATATATATATATATATATATATATATATGTCCTCGCACATCGAGGTGAGACACAACCAGATGCACCCGCTGCCTCACTGATCCTCCCTGTCTGGAGGAGCACGCCTTTCCGTGGAAACGGGCAGAGGCGCGCCGATAGTTTCAACACAAACATGGTCAGTAACAAGAAATATGTAGGAGACAGTGAGTCTAGTGGCTACGAGAGGCAAAGAAGAAGAACCTTCACAGCATCTCTTTAGAAGTTACCGACACGCTTCGTTGAGGGACCAATGGCCGTCTGATTAACGCGTTTGGCGAAGCGAAGGGAATTGATACTTTCTGTCAAGTGCTCCTCCTGATCGGACACAGTGACGAGCATTAGCATCTTCCCACCCTTTGCGCCCAGGTAGTTTTGCAGTAAATATGTCAACTTGCAGTTACGCCATGGAGCCACACTTCCAGATTTGTTAAGAGCACTGATGCACTTTCCGAGGTCGAGCAAACTGCGGTTGATGTTCACTGCTTCCTTGAACTGTTTCCCTTGCACACCAGATTCATGTACTCGCTCGCTCCCGGCCAAATCCACCATGCAAAGTGCCCCCTCACTGCGTTGACGCATACCAGCGTGTTCGCCCATAATACGCAGCACGAAAATACAGTGGGAACGGGACGATCTGTCGTTTATCATCGTCTTCGCCGTGCTACGGTTCTTCATCGCGATGTCATACAAACGCCGAAAGTCCTCAAATGAGTTGATACGCTTCTCTGTAACACCGCTTATGCTTGTTGAACCAGTTTCGTTACTTTGCTTGATGATGTGATAATTTGGCTGGGAAGCCGCGGCCCCACCGGGCTCGTACAGGGAAGCTTCTTGCAGCAAATCTCTGATAACCTCGTTGTATATTTCCACAAAATAGCAGCTAAGTTGGTACTTCCACCCATCAGCCTCTAACTCTTCCCGCCGCTTGAACACTGTCCGTAGTGCCCTGGGTGTTATGCCGCAGCGCTGCCCGTCGTGTTGGTCACCCTGCATGGAATAGGTTTTGCCAGAGCCCGTCTGGCCGTAAGCGAAAACGCAAACCCGGTAGCCATCAACGGCGCAGTTTACGAGGGGCTCGACATCAGCGTAAACAGCCTCTTGGGTAGCGGTGCCGTCGAAGACACGGTCGAAAGTAAATGTTTCCTTCGACTCTTGCCTTCCCGTTGAGGTGGCGTTGTTACGTGAAAGCAACACACAAATCGACCGTTTCTCAGTCGCATCACCGTCCGGGAAAATAAATCGTCCCACCGGAGCATCCCTTCTGATCTTCCCTATTTCCTTTGAAGCATAAATACATGCTGGGTTGGCGCTCACGGTTGTTTGCATCGTGCTCCGCGAGGAAACAGAGTCTTCACGAGGGGTCTCAGAGAGGCATAAATCAGGATCACCGCAAGGGTTGCTGCTCCCACTACGCACATCAGGAACCGGACCCGCTGCAACCGACTCCGAGTTCAAGCCACCCTTAACGCGGCAGTACACGCGGATCGTTCCCTTCATCTCTTCACATTGTGAATACAGCTGACGCCGTAATATTTCCGTCTGCTTTCCGGCTCTTTCAACCCTTTCCTTGTCAACCCTGATGCGCTCCAGTTCCCTCATTATTTCCTGGACCTCCCCGGAAAACCCGTAGGTGGCATCCTTCATGAGGTTGTGGTGCTCCACTATCGCATCTAGTTTTCTCTGTTCCTCTAACAGTTCTTCTGATTGTTCCTCAATTTCCCTTTGAAGCTGCTCTAACGCATCAGATTGAATAACGATATCTTCCCGAAGGCGGTCATGCGCTCGCTCCAGTTCTGTACGCTGCTGCTGCAATACCACCGTTTCGTCCAAGGCACGCTGCCTTTCAGAATGGCAGCCGTCCTCACGGGCCCGCAAGTGAACGAGTGCATCGAAGTGCCGCCGCCTATGGGATTCGTCACCCGCTACAACACCCGCTAACTCCGCCTCGTGTGAGACAACCATTTCCTCTATGGCGTCTTGGACTTCTTCGGTCTCACGTGCCTTCGTTGCATACAGTGCGGCTAATTGAACAATCTGCTCCCGAAGTTCCTTTGTTTTCCGTTTCCACATCATATCTCCCCCTCCTATGGAGTTGTGCCGGAGGGAACCCGAGCCCGGTTCAGAAGCAGTGTTCCTGGAATTTTTACTTCTGGCGGGTTCAGCACTTTTGGGGACAAGGTCGCTTGCTTCATGTTGCCTTTGCCGCTTCCCTGCCAATCTTTGCATACCTCGACTCAACCGCCTCCACCTCACCCCTCTTCTCCGGAAATGTTTATAAGAGCAAGGACGTTAAAAGTACAAAATCTATTTATTTTTTTTTTTGCTTCCACGCTGTGTACCTCTTTATCTGTGTTCGTGAAGTCAGCGCAAGTGTATCTTGTTTTCTTTCTTTAAAAGAAGAGGGTTTTTTCCCAAACACCTGGTGCTGATATAAACTTCCCGTCCCGATACGAAAATACGGTGCTCAAATCTAGAACTCTTTTTCTGTCAAACCCTTGTGTTCCTTAGGTTCGTGTCTGTCGCTACGTCTTCTTAGTTGCGACTAAAAGCGTCCGCGAATGTAAAAATGTGGTGAAACCAAAAAAGTAAGGACAAAAGCAAGAAATGAACTCGACAAAGTTATCTAGTCGCGGCACACACTCCGCAGCCAAACAAAACACGACGGCAAGGGTGGCCTGATGGGGCAACAATCGTTCAGTGGATGCCCACCAACAGATCCATACAAATGTATAAAAACTCTTGCATACATGTGATAAACCGTTAACTTCACGCGTGGTGGGGAGTCTCAGGACAATGCGTGGCTACATTAAGACGCAAAACGCAAGGAGGGGGGAGAGGGACGTGAAGAGGGACGCCTCAAAATTGGTGTTGCAGTCCCGATGGCAAGGGGAAATTTTTCTGAGCCAAGTCAGGAAATATCAGTTGTGCTTTCCAGAAACTAGTAAGCAAAAAATCCGCCCTCTCCTGCTCATTTCACACATGTTTGCTCCAAACCCCTTCGCCCCGCATCGTCCAATGGGATGCATAACCGCACCCTCCGTTGTGCCAATGCACCAAATGTGTCTAACCTGGCCCCTACAGAAGTGTAATCGAGAAACTCCTCTGGGTCGCTGACAAACGGGGCCTATATAGAGTGGAAGGCAGCACCTGTAACAACGGTGTGTAGCCAACGTGAATCTCTCCAGTAGCTGGTATGTTCTAAATAATAAGCAATAAACTATCCATTGCTTTCCCACCTGCCACATCCTCCTCACTTCAATTTCACTCTAATGCATGTATGTACATACATATATATATATATATATATATATATATAGATGCGAGCTAATGACACGTTATTTTTTTCTTCTTGTTCATTCTAGCTCACACATCATCATCATTATCATCAAGCATCGCGCTCACCCCCTTGTTGTTTCGCTATTGTTTGTCATCATTTGAAACACCTTCTTTTTCCCTTCGAAACCAGAGCACACCATCACAGGCGCCTAAACACGATACTCCGAGTGTAGAAAAAGTTGTCTCCGCGGAAACCTGTTCTAAATATTGAATCTTCTGATTTCTTCAGGCGTGACTTGGGGTCCACACGGGGATCAAATCCATTGTAAGGATCCTCCCAGTACTCTACTGGTGGTGGCCGGTCTGGTATGTAACCAGCCGGAAGCCACATTTTGTCAATGATGAAGTGCTTCATCACCGGCTGCACACGTTTTTCCCTGAATGGACATGTCATTATGTAGCACATAGACACGCCAGTAGCTGGCCCCTCGTCGAATGTGTAACCCCGTCGCCCCACCGGTTTAAAGGGAACGGGGGGCATGCGTTGCCGCCACACATCTCGTTCCTTCTTCGCATTAATGCGCTCTTGATCGTATATGGTAGCAATGTATTCATTGCCAATGTCAGTTATCGCTAGCCCCGGAGTTCCATAACTCCCAGCCTTACTGGGTGATGTGTATATCTGCCGCGGTTTAACCTTCGGGAAGGGTTGCGGTCCGCGGGTCTGCGGGTGATCGGGCATGTGTATGTAGGGTTCTTGTTGGAGTAGGCCGTAGTTAGAGCCAAGTCCTTCGCCCTTCTTTGGGCGAAAAACACTTATGAAACCGGTAGCCGTTATGTATCGCTTACGATTTTCCATCTGCTCTCGACGTGCCATCGTTTCAGGATCGGGGTACCGGTCCCCGTTGTACACGTAACGGAATTCCTTATCGAACAATGCATCGGGGTAGTGACCTGTTTTGGGACGTGACGTCAAAAAGTTTACACCATGCAACCGTTCATCTACCACCTTCTTGGGACGATCGCCAAGGCAAAGATATGAGGGAATTGAAAAGACCATTGACTGTTCTTGCTATTTGTCCCTCTTGTTTTTTTTTTTCACAACAAGCAGTGCAGGCCGGAGGGCCACTACACAAATGATGGCAACCTTAGCCACTTGCTTCCTCCCCGCGGGGCTGTTGCGCCTCCCGATTACCACCGCACTGTCTCGGACAGTCAATCTTCAGTTACACGGTTAACTTACAGGGCCTAGACTAGTCGGTAGGTATTGACAACGAAAGCTTGGGGCTCAGCTTTCACGTCTGCCCGATTTCTGTATTTTTCCTTTGTACAACTATGTCGTAGTCAACAAAGCCTTCAATCAAACTGCAAGAGCTGCACCTCACCTGCTAGATTCGGTAGAAGTAACAAATGCTCCTCCAAGCGAACACTTGTGTATGCGCAGCTGATGGAAACGACAACCGCAACAATACCGAAGAGAAAAGAAGTTAAGTGGAATAATGTAGATGTTGTTAGCAGGTACAACACGAGTACAAAAAATAGACAAATAATGACAGAATGTGCTGCTCATGAGTGATTGCACCGCTCAGAGGGTGGAGTGCCGGAAAACAATAGGGAGTTACTGGAGTTGTGTTCTGTCACGCCGCGCTGTTCCCCACGCGCACACAGTATGCGAAGCGCAATGGTACTTGACCTGTGGGATGAGAAGTATTATCCCCTGTTCATCTAACAAATCGACCTCAGTCGAATCACATGGACGCCCACCACGGCCTCCATCGAAGTAAAAAAGGGCCCAATCCAACCGCTCACAACGCTGTTTTCAATACCCTCGAGCCCTTTAAAGATTCCAGACGGGTTTACTTCGTCCCGCTCGAGCGCAAAACAACATACACTACCATCCCCAGTGTGCACCGACACAGAACGTGGAAATGTGAGAGTGATGTCGTGCGACCGCCCAGCGGACGGTACCCCGCACGCCAGACGGTAAGAACAAACACTTAACCCGGCTTCTTCCAGGACCGCAAATAAACGTTGAATTGTTTCCCTTTGCCGATGTGTCTGCACGACAACAGCGCCACCGCAACCATTTGTAGCACTTAGGGCATCGTGCAAGGTCCTAACAAAAGGTTGAATCAGTGACACATCATATACACAGTCAGCAGCTAGAATGAGGTTGCACCCCCAATTTCGAAGCTTAACCTGGTTTTGTTCATGTTCTCTCCAATCGAGTAGTGCCACCGCGTGAAGTGGTCCTCCACTATTAGGGGTATCGGAGGTTACAGCCTCCGCCACCACTATATCTTGTAATGCCAAGTTGAATGTTATGTTGTCGACAAGCTCCTGCTGATACTCCGTGAGTATGCAACAACAAACCCTATCCTCATACGCACGCTGCCGCTTCAGCAAAAGTGGCAGCAGTCCGACACCGGCCCCCAATTCCAGTAGTCGGAGTTCTCCTTCCAGTGGAAACGGTACCACACTTGGGGACGGCTCCGACAACTCCCGCGCCAAAAGTTGAACAAGTACAAAGGCAGATGGCCAGAGTGCCAGTCCCACATTGGTGAATTGCCCAACAGCCAAACGGACAGAAACATACTTCTCGCTAGCGTTCGGGTCGAAATACGTCCGATAGCAAAATGACTTTTGATCACTGCGCCCGGAAAGCTCCATGTACTCAATATATGCTTCCATTAAATCTTGGTGGATGGGATCCTCTCCGTCAGGATCCTCAGCACCCGCCGTACCACTATGGATCTGCTCGAGCTCAAAGATGAAATGTTTCAAGAAAGCATATATGTTCGACGGCCGCGGTGGATACTTCTTGACCAGTGGGTTGCGGATAATCAGAGCAACACAGAGCTGTTGCGCAGCAGGCGAGCACCACGACATCCCACAAAGCTTGCAGTCTTCAATGAAAGCATCGAAAGTCTTTTGAGGCGGGGCCGATTGAAGAAATAATAGCAGCGACACCGGCGGATGCGGTGTGCAAGGTAGCGGCATGGTGGAAAACGGGACCTCAAAAACTCCACCAGTTTCCTTCGCTGCAGAAGCTCGGGTCTCTAAGACACGCCGCCGAGGTGCGCATGTAGAAAGACAAATGAAAGGACGGGGAAAATGGGCCAGCAAGTTGGTGAGGCAAACCAGCACTCGGTTGTTACAACCTTGAAGATCAATGCACGCACACACATCAACTTTCCAGAAATACGGAAAAAATACTGAATACGTACTGTGGCGGAGGTGTATTTGAGGAGATAGACTTCCGCGAACCTGCTGCCGGTGCTTTCAACTGGCACCCCAGAAACACGACTTAAAAGTGCACATTGAGAAGACCCCTAGCATCAGTTTTTTTACAATGATAGTGAATATTAGCACCAACGCCCCAGCCAAACAAAACCGAATATATTAGGGGAGAGAACTGATCGCAACGTAATATCATTTCCTCCCCTTACTGTTTTCCACAACTTTCTGAAGGTGTGTACGGGTAGCTCCACCAATGAGTAACTTTTGGATTCTCGGTTGATCAAAGCTGGTCGACTCTCCCCGTGCAGGGAAAGATGGCCATCCTGATCTTAATTTAGGTTGGTGTGCTAGTAACTTCCTAGTCAGCTGGCGGGGGGGGGGAAGAAATGGTTAGGGGCAAAGGAAGAAACACAGTAGCCGTACGTTTAACTTCGCAAGTCTACCTGAGCACCACACTAATGTCAAGCATTGCTCGAGATTTAGACCTCATTGCTCCGCCGCTGCAAATTGGTATCGACTGCTTATTTTTTTATTGTTTTTTTTTAAATAGATAAATTACGTGTTCTTTTTAGTCTCTTTTATTTCTTCTTGCTTCAAACTCAACCACTCGAAACTCAGTTTAAACGGTTAGAAGGAAACTGTTACACCCCAAGGTTCAGGGTTACAAAGAGATGGTACAATCAAGAGAGAACGGATGAAAAGGAGCCCAAGAAGAGCGCCAGCAACAACCACAAACGAAGACTCGGGCAACAAATTCCCAATGTAATGGAATTGAAGAACATCAGCTAATCGCCGACGTGTAGTTCTCCGATACTTTCACACAAAGCCGCCGTCATCGCTTCCCCCACATTTAAAAAAAAACGCTTTCTTTCTCTTCTTGCAGTCGTCTATCGGTGCTCCTCAACTCGCTATGCGAACCTCCGTCTCCTCTGTTCCTTCTATCATCTATTACACCCTGTCGTGGCACCCATGCTTGATCGCAACAAATCCCGCTCATTTAATACGAATCTGCAGGGTGTGTTACACCATCGCCATCATATTATTATGCAGTAACATGCACACATACGCATGTGAGGCACACAAATATTTATACATACTTGTGGTCCACCACCATTACTTCCGTGACTTGTGTTGTGACCGAAACTCACGAAGGCGTGCCGTTTCCTTCTTTGCCTTCTTGAGTCGCCGTTGGTATTCTTCCTCCTCAGCCTTTGACTCACGCAAGTGACGTTCACGGACTCGCTTCTTCGCCTCAACTTTTTTCCTCCACATCGCTTCTGTTTTTTCGTTTAATATGTCTAGCAGCGCTGTTCGGCGCATATCCCGTGGCTCTGGTGCAACTGTTGTTGCACCAGCAATTTGCTCCTGAAGTGCGGTGCTGCGTTTCAGGGGTATATATTCTTCCTTCAAACTGAAAGGTAACTTCAGCCTTTGGTTGCGCGAGAGGAGCACATCAGGGGTCTTACCCTTTCCATCACCGTCATCTACAGTCGCCCGGTTACGACGCCTAATTTCACGATATTCGGAGTCGCTCTTGGATTCCAACGGCACACCGTGCGCCCAACGCAACTCCCGCATGGGTCGCATCCCCACCCATTCCGCGTCCACGAGGTTGCGCTGGATTGAGCAATATTTAGGCGGCTCAACCATTTTCCATGCTCGGCAGAAGACGATATCGGAGGGGAAGATTTTGTCCTCAAAGGTTGCACGGATGAGGCCATTCTTTCCCTTCAAAACTGTCTTGACAATACCACGTATGCCGGCGACAGTTTTCAGCTTTGCCCCAACGTATTTCGCAGCCTCCAAGTCGCTGTTGAACATACCCTTGATAAATGCAGTGGTTTTCATGATCTTTTGTGGTGTGCCGATCAACTTTAACTTCTTTACAATGTTCGAGGCGAGGTCATTCCCAACAGTGTAGCCTGTGCAAGAAATGCGGAAGTTCGGCGAGCGCTGCTCACGCACGGGGATTGCAACGAAGCCAGTGTTCGCAGGTGCCACTGGGGCATAAAATGCAGCGGCACAGTGCATGTGCATTGGAGTGTACTTGAGGTACCGCATGCGGCCGTTAGGATCCTCAGTGGCCAGTATAGGTTGTGTCTGAAAGCGACGCCACCCCATAGAGAGCAAAAGCGGATCCTGTGCTTTGAGTATCTTTGGAAACCAGCGGTGGCGCTTTAACTTTGCGTGTACAACTTGAAACTGGTCCTCTCCAGCATTTACACCCCCGGCAATAATGGGGACTGAGGGGTCAAAAAGCTGCACAAACTCAACAGGGACATTTTCCAGCACAAAGCGTACATACAGCCCGCTAAAGTGGCCAACAAGTTTTATTTTATTCGTGATATCATGCCCCACTTCCTGTAACGCCGTGTCCAGTCGCTCCTTCTTTGCTTCGACGTCGCGTGTCATCTCGTGGTAGTGCGAGTACGTATTATTCTTTCCACTCATGTCGTATAACTCGTTGAAGGCCTTCTTCTTTGCCATTCTTTTCTGAAGCAACCGTTCTTGCTCCTCCGTCAGAGGCTTTCCACCTACTATCGCGGTCGTTTCCTCCATCTCGTCGTTGTGGTCGTCAGCAGTGTCGTTCTTCTTAGAAAAGTGGTTGGGGTCATAAAATTGGATGGCACTATCATCGTCGTCACGAAGAGCGGCAGATGATGTTTCTGCCCTTTTGGCGGATGCATCATGAGGTGCTAAGAATGTCGCAACAAGTCCATCTAATTCGGGGTCCGACAAAGCAGCACTATCAACCACAGCATCATCGCCCTCTTCGGCAAGAATGTCGCAGCAGCTGCCATCAGTCATATCGTCATTGTCTGCACCTTTCCTGCCTCCGGTTATACTGCCATATGCTTCGGCAGCCCTGAAATTCCTCATGTGAGGCACGGTCCCCTTGGACGTATGACCGACGTTTGCGAGTGCGTCCCGCGGCCGAAAGGCACCCCAGTCGGTGGTTTCTCCATCACCGTCCCACTCCTCTTCGTCGGTTTCGGCATTGCCCTCATCGTCAACGTTCTCTTCATGCTCATCCTTCACATTGGTGGAGTCAAGTGGCGCTTCACCACGGATAATGGCATCAAACTCCTCATCCTCGCTCTCATATCCTTTACTGCCTTCAGTCTCAGCACCGCTACTGGCAGCATCACCGACATCGTCATTTGGTGAATCCCAATTTCCCGTCACGAAGAGGTTTTTCAAACGGCGAAGCAAATCGGTGTTAGACCAGTCGTTACGGATAGTGTTCTCACGAACGGAATCGGGTGCTCCACGCCCCCGGGGCGCCAGCCCCGCTGCATCATCAGCACTAGGATTGTTGACACGAAGCCCGTCATCACCACCACCGGGACCGTAGAGTAACAAGTCCTTCTTCACTGCTGCTGCGGAGCTAGCCATCTCACCGCTATCCCAGTCGCTGTCGTCACTGCTTTCAGTTGCCTTTTCCTCTCCATCATCACTAACCGAAGTATTCGACCCCTTCACATCCCCCATGTCCAGTTCCATAGTATCCTCACCACGAAAAACAACTGGCCGGCGCACCACTTCAAGTGCAGTGGCGGCTGCATCGATCGGTTTCACGCGCTGGAGGTCCCGTATTAGTCGTAGACCCTCACCCGAACGCTCAATTGTGGACTTCTCTGCATCCTCTTGAATGTAAATTGCATCGTCATCGTACACAACACCACTGACATCACAGTAGGGAGCATATATTCTTTTTTGCTTCATACCGAGGTGGCGCATCTTATGCCCCTGTGATTTACTCTCGCCCCTGGCGTTTTTTTCGTCAAATGCACAGGGATCGTCCTGATGGGACAAATGCATGATGGGGAAATCGCCGAGTCCTGGGATGTGAACAAGCTGCTCCACCTTCATTGGCCTTCCCCGCGCGTAGCCATAGAACGCAATGGTACGATTGCACTTCTCATTGTCGACAACGTTTTGCGGAGCTGTGATGTCTTCGTAGCGGTCAACCACTACACAACTGTGCGTATTACGCCAATTTTGTATCTTCGGCTCTACACATATGAGCAGGCGGTGCAGCTTCAGTACATCGGTTGAACGGTACATCCCACGTACCATCGGCGCCAGACAAAGCACCTTGGCCCCTGCAGCCACCTCATGCCAAAAGCGGTGTCGTAAAAATCTCTTTTTTTTTCGTAGAGCTTTCCCTGTCTTCAATTGGTCAAGGTGCGAGACGATTCCGAACATACGAGGAAAACCGTGCACTTGCGCGATGTTCAAAAATTCAAATGTTTCCATTTCAAACCCAAAACTACCATCGACCATCAATAAAATCAGATCAGCAACTTTCGCTACGTCGCACATCGCCGTCAATGTATTGGGGCACTCAAGAAACGTCACACGGCGGCTACGCCCAGCAACAACAGTAATGAGCCCCCGTACCACCTGAACGTTACGGTTGCTGTAGAACTTCACCATGGAGCGAATGAGCGTTGACTTCCCCACACCTGGTGGACCAACAACAGCAACGAGCAGCGGTGGTTCTGCTACGACGTGCCGCAGGGTTTTGTCCACTACGGGAACATGTAATGCTGTTTCCCGCTTCTCAAGACTTCTCAGCAACTGCTGTCCCTTTCGGCTACTGGCTGTAGGTCCCTGAAAGGCCTTTGTATTGCTACCACGGTTAGGTTGGAGTTCGATACCCGCCTTTTTCTTACGGTACTCCTCCTTTTTCACCGCTTTACTGCCCACAACACGGGCCTTATGGCTTTTGTTCCTCTGCTGCTCGTCGTCGGCTCCCATTTCAACTACGGGCCCTCTCCTTAGCTATGTTAATATCGTAGGGGTAGCGCTAATGTGTCGCAATCCAAGGGCAGAAATTAAAAAAACTACTAAAAATAGCCCCTGTGATCTCTACAGATGCTTGCGTATAAATAAATACAACCGTATAATTTACTTGTCAAGCACCCTAACACAGAAACAGTAACTGAGCAGTTAGAGGGACGGCAGCTACGTGCTTCCCCTTAAACCTAAGTATGCGTACATGTGCGTTCGTTGTGGAATGCATAGGAAGGATTAGAAAGTGGGAGCGGGTGAAGGAAAGCGGGGTGAAGGGAAAAATCACGTGTGTCACACGAGCCACAATCCAAGAAGCAGATTTCCTTTAAATGGAAAAACATAGGTGGTTAGGGGAGGGAAGTAAGGGTAACATATATATGCCGCACTGCCCTTTGCCTCATCGTGTGTCCGCACCAGGGCATCGGGGTAAACCTTGTGATCTCTCCACAAAACACGGTAAGTTTTTTTGCCGTTACCCAAATAAAGGATGATGATCGTCGTATATATCACTGTGTGTCATGGCAGTCGCAGTGTGCAGCGAACATTTGAGAGGTTCCCCTTTTTGACCCCGAGATTTCTGACATGCCGTTGCAGTTCTCTCCGCGTGTATTTCCCTTAGACTCACTTCAACGAGGTAACCTTCAACAACTGAGGTCCATAGGTCGGCGCCCCATTTGTGTAAAGGGAACCCAATGAAGTATTGACTGAGGCAACACCAAATAACCGCGTTGAAGTTCGAGGGTGCCATACCTCGACAACGGTGCACATTGCCCACCCTTACAGTATGAAATCATCTGCCTTCTCCGCTTGCATTAGGCACTGAGAAACGAACCTGTCGTCAATAATAGAGGCGGGCTTTCCTCGTGTTATGAAGTCCCACGCGTTGCGCAGAACACCCCTGTCAAACGGACTCCGGCCACTAGGGTATATGTGTTTCAGACGCTCCCTTGTTGTTGTTGCTGTTAAAACACCAGCTATCACAGAAACAAACAAAGGCAGTGTCCCAAGAAGAAGGAAAACAGCCACAACCAGTGTTGTAACTAAAAGTGCATAGAGAAGAGGTGTCATCGCTTTGCATCCCTTACCCTTACTATCGGCGGCAGCGGCATCCATCCCACCCATGTTTTGCGAGACACAACTGCGAAGCACCAGCGCCGCAGTTGTGACCGTAAGTACCATAGTGGCGATGCAAATAAGGACAAACAAAAGGAACATACCGATGTTTCTACGGCCAACACACACGCCAATAACACCACAATGGTGATCCTGCTCATTAACGCACATTCCGCAGAAGTAGCAATGCGCTGCACGAAGTGGGCGATGAATCCCGCAGGCACTGCACCAACGCCGTTCCACGCTTTGTCCATTTACATCTTCCCAGGAACTCTCACGCTCCTGCTGCACCCCGCCCTCCACTTCCCGCGGCGATGGACCATCAGCTGCTAGGGAGGGAACGGAGTGGAAGGTTGGTCGCGCGTACCCAGGGTCGCTGTACACTGTTGCCCACAGTGATCCACAAAGGGGCAAAAACAGCATAAAGATAAGCTTCATATTGTGCCACAAGTGCGGTTCGCCCACAACGTGTGTAATGTATGTGAGGACGCCTGTAAACACGATCATAATGGTGAGTGGAACGGCAGAAGAGGTGGAAGTTTTAACCACAGGTATGTAAAAAGGGCCCACAACGGGAAACTCGCGACGAAAAAGACGGACATTGCCTACCTCCGCTACCGGTTTATCACCAAAGAAAAGATATTCAACACAGTAAACTAGAGGGTGCAGAAACCATATTTTATCTGATATCGCTTGGATACGGCGAGCCGAGAAGACCTCTTGTACTTCGCTGTACGGACCTTTTGACATGATATGTCTTTGCTCCTTGGTCATTTTGCTTATCAGCATGGCGACTTGGGCGCTTGCCGAGCCACCACTTGATTCCCTCACCTCCATAGAATAACACACTCCCCTGCTGCTAACGCTATCATCAAAACTGTGCTTGGGAAGGACACCGGGGTCATCTGGGGTTAGTGGCTCCGAGGGGTTCTGCAGATTAATGTGTGTATGGCACAAATAACATTTCACACCGTAAATATTGGCACTCTTACAACTAAACGAAACAGTGTTGCTACACACCGGACAAAGAACACAGTACTGGTGCCCAACTACCGGGAGACGGAACCCCGTCATTCCTTCACCCAGTGCAGAGAAGCGAATTCCCTCTGATGCCAATAATGTTAATATATTTTTTTATTTATATTTTTCAATACTTTTTTGTATCGCCACCAATGCACCACAATATCTGTTGCGAAAGAAAGATTGTGGGAACAAAACAAAGAGCACTGTTTGGATCCGCAACAAAGATAGAATCGACCAAGCAGTAAAAGGCAGCATGTGACATAGAGGTTTCAACAAAAAGCCCCAAACGGCGTAAATACCCGGCGTCACAGCCTCAATCGGCACCAGGTACGTAGCAAAAGTGGTGTCGCAACCTGTTCCATAAGAGCAAAAAGTCAAACACATTTTTTTGCAGGGAAATCTCACTCACAAAGAAAACATGACCCCTTACTTGCTTTCCCGCACGCACACAGATCACCACGGTATGCTTTCGCGCCGGATCTTACTCCTTTGGAGCTGGTACTCATTTCCCTTACACCAGCGGGCACAAAGCGAGCACTGCAAGAAGAACACACCACAGTTGATACAACATGTGCCGGGAACTCCCCCGCTGAGCAAAATGGACACGACACATTTTTCTGCCCCTTGCTAGGAGTGTCGGCAGTAAAAGCATTTTGTCTTCTACCGAACGTGGATTGCTTTCCACGCATTTGTGCGGGTTGCGTCGTCGAAGGGTGACGGGACGCGCCAGCAGTAGGAGAGGAAATCGGTATACTAATCAAATCATCATTATCATCATCTGATATATCAAACATCCCGAAAAGCTCCTTTAAACTACAAGGAACTGACCGCTGTTTCCCGCCGTTGGCACCGGGTTTGTGTGAACCAGGTGTTTGCCGCTGCCCAGCAAAATGCGATCTTACTCGCGAGGTCCCTTGTTTCTCCGCCTCAACGCCATCGTCGTCGCTACCTGATACATCAAAAGTGGGAAGTGGTTTGGCCCGCTTCGCCACTGATGGTGGTGGTGACAGTGGATGAGAAGTGTCGCCGTCAAACTTGTTGAAGATGTCCGGGGGTAGCGGTACCTCCGCGAAATCATCCCGAAACGAACGGTGTTCACCACTCTCTGTCGGACGGCGGTGTTGAGCTCGACTATCGTTCGCTGAATGACTGCTGCTTGTGGGAGTCGTCGGTGATGGCACTGGGGGTTTCCACCATGAAGGTGGTGGCGGGGGACCCCCAGCCGACGATGGCGGCTTTGCTGTCCTTGCTGCAGTTGCCGGTTTCGCTGATGTTGGGGCTGGTTTTGATTCCCGTGGATCTGGTTTGGACTGCAGGGGCCTGAGTGCCGTTTCAAACGCCTGTTGCACTAACTGAAAGGCTTCATGTGCACTAGGATGAGGATTCTTGTCGGGATGGGTGCGCAACGCCATGAGCTTATACGCCTTTTTCAGCGCCCCTTCTTCAAGCAGAGCATTGTTGCCGAATAGGATCGCTGCCTCCCCTTTGGACATAAGTATACGCTGAACAAGGTCATCACCGGTTAATCCCACCACTGCCGATGCCATCGGAAAACAATTTTTCGACGCACAGGCAACAAGCGGGCTGATGCTGGAAAGATGGCCTGCAGCACTTGCCTTCTCCAGTCTTGTTCTGCAACTCTCACCAAGGCGCGGCCACTAAAAGTATAGTCGCATGCATGTGCACGCAGTTACATGAGAAATAAATGAAGGTGGACAAACTAGACAGTGGGATGGAAAATATATATATAACAGTAATATTTATTGGTTCTCGTTTTTATGCCCTTCACGATCAATGTTAAGCATCCAAACTCCCTTCTTTCCCCCCTTAGTTGCTCGCATGGGCGGCAAATCTCCTGTTGTTTATTCACGCCTAACTGTGAGAGTTGGTGACTGAGGGGGGAATATACAAATCGCAAGCGCCCAGCGAAAGCCATTCGCACATCCAAAGGCCGCTTCGTCAATCACAATATTCCGGTATGAATATTGAAGCCGCGTCACTATTCTATTTTTTAAAAAAAGGGACGTTAGTTGAAGCAGACGGGCACACGCCCACGTACATAAGTGGGTGGGAAACGCAAAGGCCGCTCAACCATCGAGGAGGAGCCCCAATCCCTTGACAATGTCAACTCAGTAATGCAGCACACTGGCCCGCGCAGTTTCACGTTTCTCTATCTCAGCTATTGCTTCCTGCAACCCCTTGTATGTAATGGCGTAGAGTATGGATATGGGAATGTCGTTCTCCGGTTGCATGTCGTATTGTGGACGACAACGGTACGCCACAACCGCAACATGTTTCTCCCTGAACTCGTAGAGCACAGAATCCTCTTCACGCCAAAAAACATATCGCTTCATGTCCAACTCCTCATGTTGTTGAGTCACTGTTCGTTTCTTCCTCTTTTGAGGTAACGATTTATCTCTGCCTTCTTTACGGTCTGCGGCTGATGCCTCGGCACCTGTATCAGCACTAGGACTGTCGGTCGCCCGTTGAATCTTGGAAAGGACAGCAAAAATACAGGGGAACGTCGCATGAATTACGTCTTTCCCCTGCTTCGACTTAAGATTCTCTTCTACCCTCCTTCCGAAGGTTTCCTCAAAGCGTTTTGCGAGGTCAGTCAGAATATGGGAGGTTAACTCCAGCGGGACGTTGCGAATGTACTCACCAACGAGAAAAACACATTTCGCTCGGCCTGTTTTTTCTTCAAGCGTTGTGAGGAGTTCCGTTGGGAGAACCCCTGGGGATACCGTGCGCCAGACATCAGTTTTCAACAGATTCAGCAGGGAACCTAACCGAGAATCGTGAGCAAGGTCGAGAACACTGGCCACACCATAGACGTCCTCCTCCACTCCCCCCTCTTCCTCACCCCCACTGCTGGCGATGTCATCGTTGCAGACATAATCATTGCTGATCTTCACAATGCATGTGAAAGGGCTCTTCAGAAACGCAGTGCCTAAGTCCTCTCGGTCTACCTCATTCATCCTATCGGGACAAAACTGATCCATGAGGTGCATGATGGCATTCACATCCTGCTCCCTGATATCGAATACGCCAAAGTCAACATCCACAACCGTCACATCGCCGCTATCCGCTTCATCGTCATCGACGCTGCTCGCGTCAGATGACGTGGCATCACAGTCAGTAAGGCTAGCTACCGAAGAAGAATGGTTTCCATCGTCCCCCATTCTGCGGCTGAAGAACTCGTTACTAGCACAGCTGTCCGAATCCTCGTGGCAGTCACCGTAGTCCTCAATGACTTGCTCCAAGTAAGCATGTGACGGAGGTGTGAGAAAACTAGCGTCAGGCTGACGGTGGCGCTTAGGCATTATTAAGCGCTCTCTCTGTTTTTCCGCTGTATTTTCCTGCTTCCTTCACTTCACCACTTTCTATTACCTCAAATACGATTCTCTCAGCGCCCCTCCCCTCCCCATGAATATGTACGATCAGAAAAGGAGAGTTCAAATACCGTTTAAACGCAACAGCAAGTGACCCTGTACAAAACTAGCTTAAGAAACAGTAATAATTAAGTGCGAATTAACACAGCCGCACTCCTCTTGGTATCTTGCAGGTCCCGAAGAACACCACAACACTTCATTCCACACCAGCGCCCCGGCCTCTCTCAAAGCCCGGTTCGAAACGAGAAACGGCAGCTTCCTTCCGACATCAGCCCCCACCACAAGAAATAAAAGAGCTGCATGGTCCAACGCAGACACATAAAAAGCAGCGGGACGCAAAACACCACTCTGTCACACCTTCAATCCACAAGCCCACAACCACACGCGAATCACATCACACCAGTGCACGGATGCAGGCAACACCCTGAACCACGAAACAAACCGAAAAAAAAACTACTACCACCTTAACACGCAAATAAGTGAATAACCAAGAAACACAATGGAGGGATGCAGATAATAGAAGTGGTAAGGGACGAGGAAAACAACGACGTGGAACATTATCTAATAAATCAGCAGAATAATTACCTAAAAGAATTCCCAAAAGCATGAGACATCACCACAGTTCGTCGGGTAAAAAAAAAAATGAAACCCAGACATAGGGGACACAAACCTTAAGAAAGACTACAAAATTAAAATCCTAATAAAACAGAAATGTACGCCAACCAAACGACCAAACAACCAATCACCAATCGTCATCCATGCGTTTCCGTGCAAACACAATATTGCTCTTGGATTCCGCTGACTGAGAAGACATTTGTTCAAGAATTTCCCGCACCATTTCATCAGAAACGGGCGGTTGTAGCTTGCCTTGGCGAACAGCTTGTATGATATAAGATTCCACAGCTGTTGCACGATCAGCTTTCACCTGACTCAGTCGGGTCAGGCGTTCCCTTCCTTCAGCAGACACAACGGCGCGCAAAATACTTTCTTTCTGTTCTCTCATTGCTTCCTGCTTTTCCTCCTGCGCTTGTTGCTTCATCAGCAACTGTTGTGCCTGTTCTTCGCTAATAGGGACACGGGACATAGTGGACAATGAAAAAACCTAACATTAAAAAAAAGGAAAAAACAAAAAAAAAAGCAACATAGAAAAAGACAAAGAAAAAAAACAGGATTTTAAAATATATACATATTCACAAAACAATTTAGAATTAGATCCATTTTCCAATACAGGCCATCAACGCAGCGCCAAGCCAAAGAGCCGCAAACATCCCAAAGCATCTGAAGAAACGTCTTACCTTATCCTTCCCAGCATGTTTCTGCATATCCGATGGGAAGTCACTCAACATGAGGCAGAAAGCAAGGTACAGCAGCATCCCACCACACACAGCACTGGTGACCGCCTGTGTAATCACGAACGCGGTTCCTACCATCGACACATTCCAAATCGCAATCGTGCCAACGGCAATTGCGGTGCCCAGGGGCGCAGAGACAGAGAAGAGTAGTGCAAACAGCATTTCAAGCTTCAAGCTCAACTCTGCATCCACCAGACGCGCGCCCAGAGCAAGGCCCTCCAACATCTGATGAAAAACCAGAGCCCAAGTAAAGTTTTGGTCTCCGCATTTCTTGCGATACCGACTGCCACCCGACAAACACACTGTGCACAGTTACCGCAAACTCCATAAACATTGCAGAAAAAAGACGTTTAGTCCTCGACTGTGGCATGCCGACAGCGTAGTGGCAGTGATGACCATCGTACGCATCAAGAGCAGCCGGGGCCGCTTGAGCTTCTTCGGCATCGATATCCTCATGCGGAACAACTGCCGAAGTATCACTATAAACCATTTCATCCCGACGAACACAAAAACCAGAAAGGACGTCCACCATGTGCAACAGCAACGCTCCAGCCACAGCAAACAGAAATGCATATGCCTCATATGATTCGCGAAACGACTCCGGAACACAATCTTCCTGTAGTTGTAAAATAGATTCATTAATCATGTGGATAGTCGACACTGACAGTAGCACTCCAGCTGCAATGCACTTGCCAAGGACAAGCGCAAACGGAGGAAGCCGCAGTGCCGGCACGTACTTTCCGATTATCGGTATCAGCGTGCCCAGAAACGACGCAATCAACACAACAAAGATCGCCACAACATGCAGTCCAATGGAATACGTGCCATGACCACTTTCACACCCGCCGTGAGTGTCTCCATCAATTCCATCGTCGACCACTCCGTGGGTGTGATCGTCATGATGATGATGATGCAAGGCGGGCACTTGGCATCCCATAGACGTTAGCGTCGTCTGTAGGGAAGTGATATTCGAAAGCAATGCACCACATTCGGTGGTCTCGTTATTAACGTTAGCCATCGCTCTGACTGTATCACAAAAAGAGGAAGTGTGTTTTTGCTGAGATTAGCTAAGGCAGCACCAACCGAAACCTGACTGTCACTTTATGGTATCTACACACACCAAAAAGAAAAAGGTGAAAAAGGGACAGCAAACATAGAAAAAGAATCAATGGGCAAAAAGGGTAAGAAGGAATGCTTAGCGAGAGCGTACATAGACACAAATGTTGTAAGAATATTTAAAAAAAAACAAAATAATAATTGAAAAACGACAAAAACGACTACAAACATGATGTAAAAAATAAGCCCGTCCGTCGTACCCTCTACAGTCAGATATCCGCTAAATCACTATTTAAATATACGCGCAGGCAGACACTCAAACGCGCATTGACGCACACAGAAACACATGCACACACATCCATACGCATGCATATATTCGCACACCACGCGTCTGCAGCTTCGTCCCCCGCACCAGCACGGTAGAGTAACTACGAGGATGGTGGGCATTATTAAAACGAGAAAAAAACGTTGACAATAAAAAAAACACTGAAATTTACGTATACTGAGTTGAACTTTGTAGTACAGTTGTATGTTATAAAACAAAAAAACGGAGCACATATGCTCATGTATGTACTCGTGCAGGTCCCTCCTGAAGGCAGGGTAGATGTTTGGAAACATGTACTAAGCATACACACGTATATATACATATACATATATGTATGTACATGCACAAGCACACCTCAAGAACAACTCTAACGCATGCAACAGGTAGGGCACAATGGCTCACCGGACCACGCAACACACGTGCGGGAGCATCATTACAACTGAAAAAGGGGGCTGGAAAAAGAGTACGAGGAAAACAGAAAATGAAGTGGGCAATCCATTGGCACACACATGAACAGTGGGTGCTTAGATCCACTTTCCAATAAAGGCCATTAACGCAGCGCCAAACCAAAGAGCCGCAAACATCCCAAAGCATCTGAAGAAACGTCTTACCTTATCCTTCCCAGCATGTTTCTGCATATCCGATGGGAAGTCACTCAACATGAGGCAGAAAGCAAGGTACAGCAGCATCCCACCACACACAGCACTGGTGACCGCCTGTGTAATCACGAACGCGGTTCCTACCATCGACACATTCCAAATCGCAATCGTGCCAACGGCAATTGCGGTGCCCAGGGGCGCAGAGACAGAGAAGAGTAGTGCAAACAGCATTTCAAGCTTCAAGCTCAACTCTGCATCCACCAGACGCGCGCCCAGAGCAAGGCCCTCCAACATCTGATGAAAAACCAGAGCCACAAGTAAAGTTTTGGTCTCCGCATCCCTTGCGATACCGACTGCCAGCCCGACAAACACACTGTGCACAGTTACCGCAAACTCCATAAACATTGCAGCGACGAGACGTTTAGTCCTCGACTGTGGCATGCCGACAGCGTAGTGGCAGTGATGACCATCGTACGCATCAAGAGCAGCCGGGGCCGCTTGAGCTTCTTCGGCATCGGGTTGACCCTCAGGTTTGTTGGTGCTGGAATCGCTCTTATTTGTCACATATTTATCCACAATGACGTCCACCATCTGCATTAACAACGCTCCAGCCACAGCAAACAGAAATGCATATGCCTCATATGATTCGCGAAACGACTCCGGAACACAATCTTCCTGTAGCTGTAAAATAGATTCATTAATCATGTGGATAGTCGACACTGACAGTAGCACTCCAGCTGCAATGCACTTGCCAAGGACAAGCGCAAACGGAGGAAGCCGCAGTGCCGGCACGTACTTTCCGATTATCGGTATCAGCGTGCCCAGAAACGACGCAATCAACACAACAAAGATCGCCACAACATGCAGTCCAATGGAATACGTGCCATGACCACTTTCACACCCGCCGTGAGTGTCTCCATCAATTCCATCGTCGACCACTCCGTGGGTGTGATCGTCATGATGATGATGATGGGATGGTGGCCTGGTCATGCGTGTGATGATGCAAGGCGGGCACTTGGCATCCCATAGACGTTAGCGTCGTCTGTAGGGAAGTGATATTCGAAAGCAATGCACCACATTCGGTGGTCTCGTTATTAACGTTAGCCATCGCTCTGACTGTATCACAAAAAGAGGAAGTGTGTTTTTGCTGAGATTAGCTAAGGCAGCACCAACCGAAACCTGACTGTCACTTTATGGTATCTACACACACCAAAAAGAAAAAGGGACAGCAAACATAGAAAAAGAATCAATGGGCAAAAAGGGTAAGAAGGAATGCTTAGCGAGAGCGTGCAGAAACAATGGGGCACTAAGGGATGGGAACAGCAGCAATGCGATACATTTGCCACCATCCCATCCACAACTGCGCACACACAGACACACACCAGCACCAGCACCAGCACAGAAAGAAAGCAGGGGAAGAAATAGTCTCATGTGGAAAATAAGCCCGTCCGTCGTACCCTCTACAGTCAGATATCCGCTAAATCACTATTTAAATATACGCGCAGGCAGACACTCAAACGCGCATTGACGCACACAGAAACACATGCACACACATCCATACGCATGCATATATTCGTACACCACGCGTCTGCAGCTTCGTCCCCCGCACCAGCACGGTAGAGTAACTACGAGGATGGTGGGCATTGCTATTTAAAAATACTAATAAATGAACAAACGAACATAAAGTAGTAAAATGTGGATGTACGCAGTTGTATATTGTAACTAAATCAAGGACAAGCGTAAACACAGCACATATGCTCATGTATGTACTCGTGCAGGTCCCTCCTGAAGGCAGGGTAGATGTTTGGAAACATGTACGCAACACACACGCATACAAACACGTGAGCAATTGCTTATGCTTCGCACCGCTAAACATCTGACACTCAGTCCGCATACGCTCAAACCTACGCACACACGAAGAGCACAACTCCTCTCACTCCCAACTCGGCGCTAGCTCAAGAAACACACACACGTATATATACATATACATATATGTATGTACATGCACAAGCACACCTCAAGAACAACTCTAACGCATGCAACAGGTAGGGCACAATGGCTCAC